>NW_027182102.1:2500-24163 GCF_029961685.1 Aristolochia californica | reverse complement strand
CATCATCTTTTTGAATCGATCAAAAAAAGCATTCTATCGTTTTTTAATTTTCCTGGCTTAGTATTAGTGTGAGATAAAGATAGGTTATATCCCATCTTAACGATGAGTGAGTCGATGAGTCAAAATGGAAGAAAGGTTTGACTTACCTTTTCTGTCTGTCGAACAAATCATTTCCTGAGGGGATCCCATACTTCGTTATATATATATAGGATATAGGACGGGATGGTTCATTTCATGAATTAAAATCAAAAATTCTATGGAATCGTAGAAGCAGGAAAGATTTTTCGGATCTAGTCATCCCATTATAATTATACATTACATTATATTGACAATTCCAAAAAACTGCTCATACTATGAACATAGTATGATGGCGATCGGGCAGGTATGCCCCTATCGTCTAGTGGTTCAGGACATCTCTCTTTCAAGGAGGCAGCGGGGATTCGACTTCCCCTGGGGGTAGGGTACTACGAAAGGAAGTTGATCATGGATTATCAATAAGCCCAGAATTTGTTCTTCCTGGGTCGATGCCCGAGCGGTTAATGGGGACGGACTGTAAATTCGTTGGCGATATGTCTACGCTGGTTCAAATCCAGCTCGGCCCACTAATTCGCCGATCCATGATAACCAAATTTGTCCTCCAGAAATGCCCATTATTTAGATATTTAGAATGCCCCATATATTCTAAAATTCTAAAAGTATTCTAAGGATATATGGGAATAAAATATATAGGGATAAAGGGTCCATTTTTTCTACAATACCCCTTGGTTTCTTTCCAATTTCTCACATCTTCTGATCTGTCTAAAGATCTAGATTCCCAATTTGTTGCAAAGGTAGTAAAGAAAAAAAGAGTCCTTTTTCCATTGAAAAATAGATTCTCAATATATTAGTAGGATTACCAGTAATCTGTGTCATTCTTACTCTAGTCCGTATCCATGTGGATATCAGTATATCAGTCGTGTTTCTTTTACAACACGAGAATATTTCTCGTAAATAGAAACGAAACGAATGAAAGCATAAGAATACATATATGCATGCTGTATACCTCACCCTGGGATTGTAGTTCAATCGGTCAGAGCACCGCCCTGTCAAGGCGGAAGCTGCGGGTTCGAGCCCCGTCAGTCCCGACCTCGGATCCGATGAATCCATCAATTCATCTTCCCATTTTCTGTGAGGAGGGGGCCCGGGACAGGATTGAATTTCCTGCGGGGATCCTTAATTTTTTTTTATTTTGTTTTTCGTTTCGAATTTCTCATCGGACAAAGACGGGAATTTCAATTATTTGAACTAGTACCGATTGCTGGGGGAGAGGCATACGTAGTCGTAGGTATCGCCATACTGGGGATTCCAAGAGAGACCCACTGGTTTGACTTTTTCAATTGCTTCTGATCCATGAAATGGAATAGGGTACAGAGTACCCATACGTTTCCAGGGAGTACATATACAAATTGTACTCGTTTATTCTACGATACACAATTAACTAACTTAGTAACATAGTTACTCGGGCAGCAGAGTACTATTAAACCTACTCCCTTTTGTTTTCGTGTTTTCGAGATACGATTTTGTGCAATCTCAATTAGTTAAAGTAATTAAAAACAATCTATCTATCTTATTCTTATTCAAATTGCATGCTGAATTTAGCTTTCAGTCCCAATCCAAGGAAAAAGAGGGTCCTTACTTTTAATATAAAGTAAAGGATCAAACAATGATCCGTCCCTTTTGTTTCTTTTCCACAGGGGGAATGAATCATTTTTTTTTTCTTTATTTTCTTTATCTTTATATAATATATATTTTTATTTTAGGGTTTCATCGAAGAAGGAGGAAAAATCAATAAAGAAAGAATTTGTCGGAATATTAGATCTTTTTTTTTATATCGAGACCCATCCCATACCCATACCTTTATCACATTTCTCTGCCTTCCAGGAGGATTAGATCATTACGAAAACTTCGCTTCGAGCTTAACTCCTCCCCCTTTCCATTTCACTCCTACTGTTTAGGTCTGTTACCAATGGAAGGCCGGCAACAGAACACAGGTCAGATGATACCTCGTCGGATGATTCTTATAAAGAAGATGATAGATTTTAGAAACTAAAGAATGAAAAAAAAAAAGATGAGAAATTCAATGGGATTCTTGATTAGATCAGGAATCCCATTTTTGATTCGGTATGGATAAAAGATCTTCCTATGTTATACTATTCAATTCTCGACGATGAATCGATTTAATAGATCAGATATTGTTATTCATATTCATAATATAATATTGAATATTGATCCGATTCAGTATCAACCATCAGGATGCACCCATTGAATTTACAGGAGAAATCTTTTTATTTTTATTTTTTTTTTTCTATGGGATTAGATCCCGAGTTATTGCGAAGCAAAAAAAAACGATGAGATTATGGAAGTCAATATTCTCGCATTTATTGCGACTGCGCTGTTCATTTTAGTTCCTACTGCTTTTTTACTTATCATCTACGTAAAAACAGTCAGTCAAAATGATTAGAATTAAACTTGACTTATTAGCTCTTATCAATGATTGACGAAATAAAAGGGATTCCAATTCCAAGTCTTAAATGAAATTAGAGAACTGGAATCAACAGTATAATAGATGGTGTAGTAGAAAGGTTCATATAGTTCTTTCTACCACACTATCTATTATTATATTGTAAAAATATTGTATTGCATGTATAAAGTTGTATTGTATAAATTCAAAAAATGGATGGGTTTGATATAGACTAGATACAATAATCTATCCATATAAATGAAGTAATTGATTGGGCCGTTAACAGATACCCCACGGAGTTCTATAGTCACTTCTTCGGATTTGAAAAATAAGTATAAGTAGTAAACACCACCCATTTTTCATGCTTGAGCCATGACATGAGGTGAGTCAATAAAGCATAAATAGGATTCCTAGAAGTATAAAACTTAAGTGAGCACGGATCACCCGACGCAAGATCTTATTATGCGTAGTACCCCTTTGAACAACCACTACGTCTATGGCATCTCCAGTAGAAAGTACGTATCCACGTAATAGTAGCAGTACTTCCTCTTTGAACAGTCAAGAGGGAAAAACAAATAAAAAAATAGGGGTTGGTTGCTCCTCATTGTAATATCCATAATTATGGTAAGAGCGGGTTCATCGAAATCGAATATTATATTTAGGAATAGGAAGAGTTCGGCTGGAAAAATTTCCTATCATGCGCATTCCTTTGAGTTTCGAAATACGAACAACATCAGAATCAAATCATTCAAATATTGATCGAAAGATCATTGTTCATATATTACTGGATTACCCTAGAATTTTGAAATGGATTATCTTAAAACGCTTCGCGGAACGGTCCATTAAACATAAGCACCATTGATCCAATTTGATTACTCAACTTAATTAGTAGTACCCCTAGAGTCCACTTCTTCCCCATACTACGAGTGAAAGGGAAAACGTAAAGACCACCATTAAAGCAGCCCAAGCGAGACTTACTATATCCATGTAAATTATCTCCCCGATCTCTATGAATATGAAGGAATTATTCCATTATTAATCACTAATAATAGTGGAATCAATGGTGCAGAGTCAAAATGGCATTTTGCTCTAACGCTATTGATGAACCAATCCAATGAATACAAGAGTTCCTATACTCTAATTACAAGGATCTCCGGTCGAATCGGAAAGCAGTAAGCAAAAGCAAGATATACAACTACCCTTGGAGATCTTAAAGGAATGTTACTAATGAAAGATGTAGGAATAGTAAGACCCATTGTTTGTTTTGTTAGCTTTCATAAGCATAAGAAAAAAAAATGGAATATAAATAGAATATATATATATACCATAAAGATGTAAAAGATAACTATCTTAACTATCTATCACATACCTCTATCTACCCCCCAAGTCTTACTGTCTCTGTTTCTTTCTGTGAAACAATCGGGGGACACCCATTACGTTCTTGGCAGGGTGTTACAAAAAACGGAGAAGTATTTTTCAACTTTTATTAGAAAATTAGATTCTATATTCCTATAATATAGATATAGAATAGTTAGTTATTCTATAACTATAATAGTTATAGTTAAGAGTTGATTACCCATCCAATCCAATATTGATTGGATACCTGAGTAAGTACTCAGGGATTCTCGTGAGTCTGGATACAAAATACAAACTATCCTTAGCCCTTTCCGCAACTCCCAATTTGATTCCCCACCAACCTACCCAATTTAATTCAAGACTCAGTCAGTGGGCACCACCCTAGTAAGGTAGGGTAATTAGGAAGTATTGATAGTGCTTCCTATAATCTCCCTCAGATCCTAGAATAGAAGCAAGGATTGGATTTACATTTAGGAACCGAACCCCCTTTCCTTCGGCTACCCCGATTTTAGGTATCTGACTTTCGTAGTTCTGAATCTCACAATTTCAGTTTTACTATCGATTCGATTGATAAATCAAATACAAAGAAATAGCCCGAACCAACCAGTAATCAGTCATAAATCGGTTTTTTTTCATATTGATACCCGATTTTAACCATAACCAAATGATAAAAATTCAAGTCTTTTTTTTTTATAGAACCTCTGTATTCTTAAAATACAGTATCTACAACCCTAGTCATGCTTCTGTCAGGCAAGAATTTTGTGAGTTCTATTAGCATATGTGAGTTCTATTAGCATAGAAGGATAAGGTATTCCGAAGCTTTTCTTTTGTTGATCAGGCGACACCCGGATTTGAACTGGGGAGAAAGGGATTTGCAGTCCCGCGCCTTACCACTCGGCCATGCCGCCAAAATGATCCAAAATAGACCTAACTCTTTCTTTTTTTTTTTTTTTTTGGGGGGGGGGGTTACTCAACCTTTTTTTGGTTTGAGTTGGATTTTTAAAACGGGTTTCTTTATCCCTTTCCAAAAGGGATCCCTGGGTCCAGGGTTCTCTTGATTGTATAGTGTTTCAAAACATAATATTTTTTTTTATATTGAAACAGAAAAAAGATATTTCTAGGCACAGAGTCCAAAATTCAGAGTAAATTGGAGCCATTAATTATTTCCTGTGAATTCATGAACAGTTCTTGGATTTTGATCTAACGTTTTCTTTCCTTACCTTAATAATTAAATTAATAACATAAGAAAACAAAAAAGTTGATACACGACTAATCAGTATCAATTGTTTTCAATTTCAATTATAACAACATATATGTGTATATGTAAACCCTCGAACATAAATTGTTACACGCATACCTAGTCCTATCCACCTTATCTTATAGGGAATTGTCGTGCTTGAATTTTGCATTGAATATTTTTCTATTGAATAAGTTGAATCTAAATTGGAAATTCGCATATAGCACCCCGAAAAGAGGGGATATGCAGATAACTAGATAGCTATATCTGGATATACTTATACAATGCCCTTTACGCACTTCAATCGTATTCTACTAATTCTACTAACACTAACAAGAGCTCCCTCTTCTCTGTGAATCCTTTTTTGAACAATGGTGGAATCAATGAAATAAGTTAAGTGCTAAAATAAAAACCAACTCGATACTGTTCCGGATTATTCTGTCTTTATCTCATTCATAGAGAATGGATCAAATCATGAATCTATTTCTGGTACCCAATCTTATTTCTGATACCCAATCTTATTTCTGATACCCAATCTTATCGTAATATCATAATAACAGGTAGAAATTGGATCCATTTGTATATTCTATACAAGACTCCATCAGTCTAAGCTAAGGGGCAGAATTTTGTTTCAAGGAATGTTTTATTAATCCATCTCCATTTGGATCCGTCGAAAATTATCTCTCTTTATTCCTCCGTCTATGCCAATTTCATAGGTCTATGGAATTGGATAAAATTTCATGTGATTCAGTAAAAAGAATATACATTCCATCATTGCTCGATCGATCTATATGGTTCGATAAAGACTTAACCAATAATGGGATTTTTTCAATAAATGGGAAACTTAATTAAGATGCTCCGGGATGAAAATGAGGGAATGTCTACAATACCTGGATTTAGTCAGATACAATTTGAAGGATTTTGTAGGTTCATTGATCAGGGCTTGACCGAAGAACTTCATAAGTTTCCAAAAATTGAAGATACAGATCAAGAAATAGAATTTCAATTATTTGTGGAAACATATCAATTGGTGGAACCCTTGATAAAAGAGAGAGATGCTGTGTATGAATCACTCACGTATTCTTCTGAATTATATGTACCCGCAGGATTAATTTGGAAACCCGGTAGAGATATGCAAGAGCAAACCGTATTTATTGGAAATATTCCTCTAATGAATTCCCTGGGAACCTCTATAGTAAATGGAATATACAGGATTGTGATCAATCAAATATTGCAAAGCCCCGGTATTTATTACCGTTCAGAATTGGACCATAACGGAATTGCTGTCTATACCGGCACAATAATATCAGATTGGGGAGGAAGGTCAGAATTAGAGATTGATAGAAAAGCAAGAATATGGGCCCGCGTGAGTAGGAAACAAAAAATATCTATTCTAGTTCTACTATCAGCTATGGGGTCGAATCTAAGAGAAATTCTGGATAATGCTTGCTACCCTGAAATTTTCTTGTCTTTCCTGAATGAAAAGGAAAAAAAAAAAGATCGGGTCAAGGGAAAATGCCATTTTGGAGTTTTATCAACAATTTGCGTGTGTAGGTGGGGATCCAGTATTTTCGGAGTCCTTATGTAAGGAATTACAAAAGACATTTTTTCAACAAAGATGTGAATTAGGAAGGATTGGTCGACGAAACATGAACCGGAGACTGAATCTTGATATACCTCAGAACAATACATTTTTGTTACCACGAGATATATTGGCTGCTGCGGATCATTTGATCGGAATGAAATTTGGAATGGGCACACTTGACGATATGAATCACTTGAAAAATAAACGTATTCGTTCTGTAGCAGATCTGTTACAGGATCAATTGGGTTTGGCTCTGGTTCGTTTAGAAAATGTGGTTCGAGGAACTATATGTGGAGCAATCAGGTATAAATTAATACCGACTCCTCAGAATTTGGTAACTTCAACTCCATTAACAACTACTTATGAATCCTTTTTTGGATTACACCCTTTATCTCAAGTTTTGGATCGAACGAATCCATTGACACAAATAGTTCATGGGCGAAAATTGAGTTATTTGGGTCCTGGAGGATTAACTGGTCGAACTGCTAGTTTTCGGATACGGGATATCCACCCTAGTCATTATGGACGTATTTGTCCAATTGACACGTCCGAAGGGATCAATGTTGGACTTATTGGGTCCTTAGCTATTCATGCGAGGATTGGTTATTGGGGGTCTATAGAGAGTCCATTTTATGAGATATCTGAGAGATCTAAAGAGGTACTGGTGGTTTATTTAGCACCAAGTATAGATGAATACTATATGGTAGCGACAGGAAATTCTTTGGCCTTGAACCAGGATATTCAAGAAGAACAGGTTGTTCCAGTTCGATACCGTCAAGAATTCCTGACTATTGCATGGGAACAGATTCATCTTCGAAGCATTTTTCCCTTCCAATATTTTTCTATTGGAGCTTCCCTCATTCCTTTTATTGAGCATAATGATGCGAATCGGGCTTTAATGAGTTCTAATATGCAGCGCCAAGCAGTTCCGCTTTCTCGGTCCGAGAAGTGTATTGTTGGAACTGGGTTGGAACGCCAAGCGGCTCTAGATTCGGGGGTTTCTGCTATAGCCGAATGCGAGGGAAAGATTATTTATACCGATACTGACAAGATCATTTTATCAGGTAATGGAGACACTATAAGCATTCCATTAGTTATGTATCAACGTTCCAACAAAAACACTTGTATGCATCAAAAACCTCAGGCTACGCGGGGTAAATGCATTAAAAAGGGACAAATTTTAGCGGGTGGTGCGGCTACTGTTGGCGGTGAACTCGCTTTGGGAAAAAATGTATTAGTAGCTTATATGCCATGGGAAGGCTACAATTTTGAAGACGCGGTACTCATTAGTGAGCGTTTGGTATATGCCGATATTTATACTTCTTTTCACATCCGGAAATATGAAATTCAGACTCATGTGACAAGCCAAGGTCCTGAAAGAATCACTAGGGAAATACCCCATTTGGAAGCTCATTTACTCCGCAATTTAGACAGAAACGGAATTGTGATGCTGGGATCTTGGGTAGAAACAGGTGATATTTTAGTAGGTAAATTAACGCCTCAGGCGGCGAAAGAATCATCGTATGCTCCAGAAGATAGATTATTACGAGCCATACTTGGCATTCAGGTATCCACTGCAAAGGAAACTTGTCTAAAATTACCTATAGGGGGAAGGGGCCGGGTTATTGATGTGAGATGGATCCAGAAAAAAAAAAAGTCCAGTTATAATCCAGAAATTATTCGTGTATATATTTCACAGAAACGTGAAATCAAAGTAGGTGATAAAGTAGCTGGAAGGCATGGGAATAAAGGTATCATTTCGAAAATTTTGCCTAGACAAGATATGCCTTATTTGCAAGATGGAACACCAGTGGATATGGTCTTCAACCCATTAGGAGTACCTTCGCGAATGAATGTGGGACAGATATTTGAATGCTCTCTCGGGTTAGCGGGGAACTTGCTGGACAGACATTATAGAATAGCACCCTTTGATGAAAGATATGAGCAAGAAGCTTCGAGAAAATTAGTGTTTTCTGAATTATATGAAGCCAGAAAGCAAACAGCAAATCCATGGGTCTTTGAACCCGAGTATCCAGGAAAAAGCAGAATATTTGATGGAAGAACAGGAGATCCTTTTGAACAACCTGTTATAATAGGAAAACCCTATATCCTGAAATTAATTCATCAAGTTGATGATAAAATCCATGGGCGCTCCAGTGGACATTATGCACTTGTTACACAACAACCCCTTAGAGGGAGGGCCAAGCAAGGGGGACAACGAGTAGGAGAAATGGAAGTTTGGGCTCTAGAGGGATTTGGTGTTGCGCATATTTTACAAGAGATGCTTACTTATAAATCCGATCATATTAGAGCTCGCCAGGAAGTACTTGGTACTATGATTATTGGAGGAACAATACCTAACCCGGAGGATGCTCCCGAATCTTTTCGATTACTCGTTCGAGAACTACGGTCTTTGGCTCTGGAACTGAATCATTTCCTTGTATCTGAGAAGAACTTCCAGATTCATAGGAAGGAAGCTTGATCGGAATGAATCCGAATTTTTCTTCTATGATCGATCGGTATAAACATCAACAACTTCGAATTGGATCGGTTTCTCCCCAACAAATAAGTACGTGGGCCACCAAAATCCTACCTAATGGAGAAATAGTTGGAGAGGTGACAAAACCCTATACTTTTCATTACAAAACCAATAAACCGGAAAAAGATGGATTGTTTTGTGAAAGAATCTTTGGACCTATTAAAAGTGGAATTTGTGCTTGTGGAAATTATCGAGTGATCGGAGATGAAAAAGAAGACCCAAAATTTTGTGAACAATGCGGAGTCGAATTTGTTGATTCTCAGGTACGAAGATATCAAATGGGATACATCAAACTGGCATGCCCAGTGACTCATGTGTGGTATTTGAAACGTCTTCCCAGTTATATCGCGAATTTTTTAGATAAACCCCTTAAGGAATTAGAAGGCCTAGTATACTGCGATGTGTGATTTGATCGAAATCTTGATTTTACAGATTCGGAATGAGAAACTGTCACCCCATTCAATCCGATTGGGATGCCCCCGACTCTGACATGTCTCTTTGGAGGAGGAACATGAAGCTCAGAATTATGGGTGTATTAAATACTTCCAAATAGAAAAGGGAATTGATCCATGGTCGATTCCATAATAGATAAATCGGAATTGCTAGTTATACCTCGTGAAAAAAAAAACTTCTTTCGTGGAATTAGCCATTCCATTTGTTTTCGAAAGAGATTCCATTCAAGTAAACAAATATGGCATGGTTACAGGAGTTTATCCATCGCATATATGCTTCAAAGGATATCATAGCATAACCATCGAGGTGAAGTAGGGACCTAAAAGATCGAATGAAACGATGCATAGACAAGTAAATCCCTTATGAGATGAGTGAGTTCGAAGATATTCGAATTTTTATTTGAATTATTAAAATAAAAGGAATTTCTCATTCGAAGGGAAGTAGACTACTCAAAAATTTCTCATTTCCTTTCTGTCGTAATTGAATTGAATAACTAATTCATAAAGTAAAAGTAAGAATGAATAATGAGATATTGGTTGGTCCTCGCTGTGAACTTGAGTAAGGAGTAAATCTTTATGGGGCTTTCTAGAACAAAATGGGAATTGGAAAAAAAGAACCCCTTTCTTTATTTGATGTAACTACTTGAGCCGGATGAGAGGAAACCTTCACGTCCGATTTTTAAGGGGGGAATTCATAGGAACCTATCCCAATTTTTCTTTTGCTAGGCCCGTTGCTAAAAAACCCACTTTCTTACGATTACGAGGTTCATTCGAATATGAAATCCAATCCTGGAAATACAGCATCCCACTTTTTTTTACTACCCAAGGCTTCGATACATTTCGAAATCGAGAAATCTCTACTGGAGCGAGTGCTATCAGAGAACAATTAGCCGATCTGGATTTGCGAATTATTACAGATCATTCATTGGCAGAATGGAAGGAATTAGGGGAAGAGGGTTCCACCGGGAATGAATGGGAAGATAGAAAAATTGGAAGAAGAAAGGATTTTTTGGTTAGACGCATAGAATTAGCTAAGCATTTTATCCGAACAAACGTGGAACCAGAGTGGATGGTTTTGTGCTTATTACCAGTTCTTCCTCCCGAGTTGAGACCCATTATTCAGATAGATGGGGGTAAACTAATGAGCTCGGATATTAATGAACTCTATCGAAGAGTTATCTATCGGAACAATACTCTTACTGATCCATTAACAACAAGTAGATCCACACCAGGGGAATTAGTAATGTGTCAGGAGAAATTGGTACAAGAAGCCGTGGATACACTTCTTGATAATGGGATCCGCGGACAACCAATGAGGGACGGTCATAATAAAGTTTACAAATCGTTTTCAGATGTAATTGAAGGCAAAGAGGGGAGATTTCGCGAGACTTTACTTGGTAAACGAGTCGATTATTCGGGTCGTTCCGTCATTGTTGTGGGCCCTTCGCTTTCATTACATCGGTGTGGATTGCCTCGAGAAATAGCAATAGAGCTTTTCCAGACATTTTTAATTCGTGGTTTAATCAGACAACATCTTGCTTCCAACATAGGGATTGCTAAAAGTAAAATTAGGGAAAAAGAACCAATTGTATGGGAAATACTTCAAGAAGTTATGCAGGGGCATCCCGTATTGCTGAATAGAGCACCCACCCTGCATAGATTAGGCATACAGGCGTTCCAGCCTATTTTAGTGGAAGGACGTGCTATTTGTTTACATCCATTAGTTCGTAAGGGATTCAATGCAGACTTTGATGGGGATCAAATGGCTGTTCATGTACCTTTATCTTTGGAAGCTCAAGCGGAGGCTCATTTACTTATGTTTTCTCATATGAATCTCTTGTCTCCAGCTATTGGGGATCCCATTTCCATACCAACGCAAGATATGCTTATGGGACTCTATATATTAACAATCGGGAATCGTCGAGGTATTTGTGCAAATAGGTATAATCCATGGAATCGCGGACACTATAAAAATAAAATAGTTGGCGATAATAACTATAAGTATACGAAAGGGAAAGAACCTTATTTTTGTAGTTCCTATGATGCACTTGGAGCTTATCGTCAGAAACGAATCAATTTAGATAGCCCTTTGTGGCTCCGGTGGCGACTAGATCAACGTGTCATTGCCTCAAGAGAACTTCCTAGAGAAGTTCAATATGAATCCTCGGGAACCTATCATGAGATTTATGGACACTATTTAATAGTGAAAAGTGTCAAAAAAGAAATCCTTTGTATATACATTCGAACCACAGTTGGTCATATTTCTTTTTATAGAGAAATAGAAGAAGCCATACAAGGGTTTTGCCGGGCCTACTCATACGGTGCCTAAGCTAAGTAATTATGTGATATCCGGGCGAGCCTCCCTGGTTCAACCGGTATCCTAATTCCTTAATTTCTACGTGAATCAAGATCGAGGAAAGGAAGTCTTCGAATCACTGACTCAACCCCATTGGCGAATCCCACTCAGCGGAATACGGAGGTACTTATGGCGGAACGGCCCGATCTGGTCTTTCACAATAAAGTGATAGATGGAACTGTCATGAAACGACTTATTAGCAGATTAATAGATCACTTCGGGATGGCATATACATCACATATACTGGATCAAGTAAAGACTCTGGGTTTCCGGCAAGCCACCGCTACATCCATTTCATTAGGAATTGATGATCTTTTAACAATACCTTCTAAAGGATGGCTAGTCCAAGATGCTGAACAACAAAGTTTTATTTTAGAAAAGCACCATCATTATGGGAATGTACACGCGGTAGAAAAATTACGTCAATCCATTGAGATATGGTATGCTACAAGTGAATATTTGAGACAGGAAATGCATCTTAATTTTAGGATGACTGATCCTTCTAATCCAGTCCATATAATGTCCTTTTCGGGAGCTAGAGGAAATGCATCTCAGGTACACCAATTAGTAGGTATGAGGGGATTAATGTCGGATCCCCAAGGACAAATGATTGATTTACCCATTCAAAGCAATTTACGCGAAGGACTTTCTTTAACGGAATATATCATTTCCTGCTATGGGGCCCGCAAAGGAGTTGTGGATACTGCTGTACGAACATCAGATGCTGGATACCTCACGCGTAGACTTGTTGAAGTAGTTCAACACATTGTTGTACGTAGAACGGATTGTGGCACTATCCGAGGTATTTCCGTGAGTCCCCGAAATGGGATGACGGAAAAAATTATGATCCAAACATTAATTGGTCGTGTATTAGCAGACGATATATATATGGGTCTACGGTGTATCGCCGCTCGAAATCAAGATATCGGGATTGGACTTGTCAATCGCTTCATAACTTTTCAGGCACAACCAATATATATTCGAACTCCCTTCACTTGCCGTAGTACATCTTGGATCTGTCGATTATGTTATGGTCGAAGTCCCACTCATGGTGACCTGGTTGAATTAGGGGAAGCAGTGGGTATCATTGCGGGTCAATCAATTGGTGAACCCGGGACTCAACTAACATTAAGAACTTTTCATACTGGTGGAGTATTCACAGGTGGTACTGCAGAACAGGTACGAGCTCCTTTTAATGGAAAAATTAAATTAAATGAGGATTTGGTTCATCCAACACGTACACGTCATGGGCATCCTGCTTTTCTATGTTATATAGACCTGTATGTCACTATTGAGAGTCAAGGCATTATTCATAGTGTGAATATTCCACCAAAAAGTTTTCTTTTAGTTCAAAATGGTCAATATGTGGAATCAGAACAAGTGATCGCCGAGATTCGCGCTGGAACATCCACTTTGAATTTTAAAGAAAGAGTTCGAAAACATATTTATTCTGATTCAGAGGGAGAAATCCACTGGAGTACCGACGTGTACCATGCACCTGAATATACATATGGTAATGTTCATCTCTTACCAAAAACAAGCCATTTATGGATATTATCGGGGGATCCGTGCAGATCTAATATAGTGCCTTTTTCCCCCCACAGGGATCAAGATCAAATGAATGTTCATTCTCTTCCTGTCGAACAGAGATATATTTCTGGCCTCTCAGTGACTAATGATCGAGTGAGACACAAATTGTTTAGTTCGGGTCCTTTCGGTAAAAAAGTAGATAGGGGTTTTGATTATTCAAGACCAGATCGAATCATATCCAATGGTCATTGGAATTTCATATACCCTGCCATTCTCTACGAGAATTCTGATTTATTGGGGAAGAGGCGAAGAAATAGATTCATACTCCCATTCCAATATGATCAAGAACGAGAGAAAGAACTAATGTCCTGTTCTGGTATCTCGATTGAAATACTCATAACTGGTATTTTACGTAAAAATAGTATTCTTGCTTATTTCGACGATCCCCAATACAGAAGAAGCAATTCAGGAATTACTAAATATGGTACCATAGAGGTGGATTTCATCCTAAAAAAAGAAGATTTGATTGAATATCGAGGAGCAAAAGAATTTAGGCCGAAATACCAAATGAAAGTAGATCGCTTTTTTTTCATTCCCGAAGAAGTGCATATTTTACCCGGATCTTCGTCCATAATGGTACGGAACAATAGTCTCATTGGAGTAGGTACACGAATAGCTTTAAATACAAGAAGCCGAGTAGGTGGATTGGTCCGAGTGGAGAGGAAAAAGAAAAAGATTGAACTGAAAATATTTTCAGGAGATATCCATTTTCCCGGAGAGAAACAGATAAAATCTCTCGGCATAGCGGCATCTTGGTACCACCAGAAACGGGAGAAAAAAATTCTAAGGACTCAAAAAAATTGAAAAATTGGATCTATGTCCAACGGATTACACCCATCAAGAAAAAGTATTTTGTTTCGGTTCGGCCTGTAGTCACATATGAAATAGCCGATGGCATAAATTTAGCAACGCTTTTCCCCCAGGATCCGTTGCAGGAAAGAGATAATGTGCAACTCCGAGTTGTCAATTATATCCTTTATGGAAACGGCAAACCCATTCGAGGAATCTCTCACACAAATATTCAATTAGTTCGAACTTGTTTAGTATTGAATTGGGACCAAGGACGAAATGGTTCTATAGAAGAAGTCCATGCTTCCCTTGTTGAAGTAAGGACAAATGATCTGATTCGAAATTTCATAAGAATTGACTTAGTTAAGTCCCCTATTTCGTATACCGAAAAAAGGAATGATAGGGGAGGTTCGGGATTGAATCTCGATAATGGATCAGATCGCACCAATATTAATCCTTTTTACCCCAAGGCGAAGATTCAATCACTTACCCAACATCAAGGGACTATTCATATGTTGCTGAATAAAAATAAGCAATGCCAATCTTTTCTAATTTTGTCATCATCTAATTGTTCTCGAATTGGTCCATTCAATGGTTCCAAATCTCTCAGTGTGAGAAAAAAATCAATTAAAGAAGATTCCACGATTGCTATTAGCAATTTGTTAGGTCCCCTGGGTACTGTATCTAAAATTGCGAATTTTTATTCATCTTACTGCTTAATAACTTATAATCAGATCTTCTTAAATAAATATTTGCGACTTGAGAATTTAAAACAGCCTTTCAGAGCTATTCAATATTATTTAATAGATGAAAATGGGGGAATTTACAATCGCGATCCATGTAGTAACATCATTTTGAATCCATTCGATTTAAATTGGTGCTTTCTCCATCACAATTATTGTGAGAAGACATCCACAACAATTAGCCTTGGGCAGTTTATTTGTGAAAATGTATGTATATCAAAATATGGACCGCGCATAAAATCTGGTCAAGTTATAATTGTTCATGTTGACTCCTTAGTAATAAGATCGGCTAAGCCTCATTTGGCCACTCCGGGAGCAACCGTTCATGGCCATTATGGAGAAATTCTTTATGAAGGAGATACATTAGTTACATTTATATATGAAAAATCGAGATCGGGTGATATAACGCAGGGTCTTCCAAAAGTGGAACAGGTGTTAGAAGTGCGTTCAATTCATTCAATATCGATGAACTTGGAGAAGAGGGTTGAAGGTTGGAACGCACATATAACAAAAATTCTTGGAAATCCTTGGGGATTTTTAATTGGAGCTGAGCTAACCATAGCGCAAAGTCGTATTTCTTTGGTTAATAAGATCCAAAAGGTTTATCGATCCCAGGGGGTGCAGATCCATAATAGGCATATAGAGATTATTGTACGTCAAATAACATCAAAAGTGTTAGTTTCAGAAGATGGAATGTCTAATGTTTTTTCACCCGGAGAACTAATCGGATTGTTGCGAGCGGAACGCACAGGGCGCGCTTTAGAAGAAGCAATCTGTTACCGAGCCATTTTATTGGGAATAACGAAGGCATCTCTGAATACTCAAAGTTTCATATCTGAAGCGAGTTTTCAAGAAACCGCCCGAGTTTTGGCAAAAGCCGCTCTACGAGGTCGTATTGATTGGTTGAAAGGCCTGAAAGAGAATGTTGTTCTGGGGGGTATGATACCTGTTGGTACCGCATTTAAAGGATTAGTGCATCGTTCTAGGCAACACAACAACATTCCTTTGGAAATAAAAAAGAAGAATCTATTCGAGGGGAAAATAAGAGATATTTTTTTCCACCACAGAGAATTATTGGGTTTTTGCATACAAAAGACTTTCCATGATACAGCAGAACAATCATTTACAGGATTTAATGATTCCTAATAAGAGCATATTCATTCTTTTCTTTTAACTTTGAACTATATATCTATATATATATGGTATGTATGGTCCAGTCATTTGATTTGTTAATGTTAATAAAGATAATAACGAATAGAAAGTAATTAATGACTTGGACCGTGTATCAACGGCCAATCCCTGGCAGAAGGTTCCGTCGGAACAATTATTTATTTCAAGGTACCTTGTTTCTTAACAAAAAAAAAGGGAAAGTGTGGGGTGAAATGACAAGAAGATACTGGAACATCAATTTAGAAGAGATGATGGAAGCGGGAGTGCATTTTGGTCATGGTACTAGGAAATGGAATCCTAGAATGTCACCTTACATCTCCGCAAAGCGTAAAGGTATTCATATTACAAATCTTACTAGAACGGCTCGTTTTTTGTCAGCAGCTTGTGATTTAGTTTTTGATGCAGCAAGTAGGGGAAAGCACTTTTTAATAGTTGGTACCAAAAGTCAAGCTGCGGATTCAGTAGCAGCAGCTGCAATAAGGGTTCGGTGTCATTATGTTAATAAAAAATGGCTCGGGGGTATGTTAACAAATTGGTCTACTACAGAAACGAGACTTCATAAATTCAGGGACTTGAGAGCGGAGGCGGGGAAACTCAAACGTCTCCCGAAAAGAGACGCAGCAATGTTGAAGAGACAATTATCTCACTTGCAAACATATCTGGGTGGGATCAAATATATGACGGAGTTACCCGAGATTGTAATCATCGTTGATCAGCAAGAAGAATATACGGCTCTTCGAGAATGTCTCACTTTGGGTATTCCGACGATTTGTTTAATCGATACAAATTGTGACCCGGATCTCGCAGATATTTCGATTCCAGCCAACGATGACGCTATAGCTTCAATCCGATTGATTCTTAACAAATTAGTATCCGCAATTTGTGAGGGTCGTTCTAGCTATATAAGAAATCATTGATTAATAATAAGATTAAGATAAGTCAATAACTTTTTGAACTCTATAGATTGATTGAATCGGTTACCATTCCTGAATCTCAAAAAAGAGATAAAAATGGATGGGGATATTCTGTGATTCCTTGGCACCTGAAATATGCGATTAAAGTCAAAGTGGGCGAGTCGAGAAAGAGATGGTTGAATCAAAATAATTAAAATTCCTTTTTTAGTTCTATTTCTGTCAGAGGGTAATATGAATTTTATACTATGTTCCATAAGCACACTAAGGGATATATACGATATATCTGGTGTGGAAGTGGGCCAACATTTATATTGGCAAATAGGGGGTTTCCAAGTCCACGCCCAAGTACTTATTACTTCTTGGGTCGTAATTGCTATCTTATTAGGTTCAGCCGCTATAGCTGTTCGGAATCCACAAACCGTTCCAACCGACGGTCAGAATTTTTTCGAATATGTCCTTGAATTCATTCGAGACCTGAGCAAAACTCAGATTGGAGAAGATTATGGCCCCTGGGTTCCTTTTATTGGAACTATGTTTCTATTTATTTTTGTTTCTAACTGGTCGGGTGCTCTTTTACCTTGGAAAATCATACAGTTACCTCATGGAGAGTTAGCAGCACCTACGAATGATATAAATACTACTGTTGCTTTAGCTTTACCCACATCAGTGGCATATTTCTATGCAGGTCTTACCAAAAAAGGGTTGGGTTATTTCGGTAAATACATTCAACCAACTCCAATACTTTTACCAATTAACATCCTAGAAGATTTCACAAAACCTTTATCACTTAGTTTTCGACTTTTCGGGAATATATTGGCTGATGAATTAGTAGTTGTTGTTCTTGTTTCTTTAGTACCTTCAGTAGTTCCTATACCTGTCATGTTCCTTGGATTATTCACAAGCGGGATTCAAGCTCTTATTTTTGCAACCTTAGCCGCGGCTTATATAGGTGAATCCATGGAGGGTCATCATTGACTAGCTTTCGAAAAAAAAAAGCTTATCCCAACTCTCGAGTGTCTCAAGATAATCTACTGGGGGAACACAATATATCCAAACGAGACATGTATGGTCTAGAGTAGGAACAAAAAAGATGTACGATATTTGGGAATTGTAAAAAAAAAAAGGAAAGAGATCTAAAAGATCTTTTTCCTAAGATTGACTTTATGGTCCATTTATGTTATGTCTCTCTAATCAATATTCTATGATATGATCATATTTGTTCAGTCAATTACTCTATTTTTTTTTTCATAATTTGACTAAGAATTGTTATCTTATCTGTCTCCGACATGCGCCTAAAACAAAAAGAGTATGTTCTATAGAAAGAATAATTCCATTCTTATTTGATTTGATTCAATTTGATTCAACGATTGATCAAAGTTGTCATTAATTGCAATCAAATCTTTATACGTAATGATTCGGGCTGACGATCCCATCCATTTATATTCATGCAGGGGTCGCGATAATGATAAGTAAAAGGAAGAGAAGAGTTTACAAGCAAATAAGATTCATAAAAAAGTCGATTAGGGGGTCGTGCTGAGCTAGGTATGGATATATATGTGTAGTGTAATGGCTATAAGCCAATTCCTGTGTATGTTTCGAAGCATGATTCTATTCTTCGACTAGAATCCGATTCAACAGCATAAAGAATGGTTTACGTTATGCAAGAAACACATGTATATGTGATATTAGATATTCATTAATTATCCATATATGGACTATACATACAAATAAAATAATAGAAATATATATTCTATTCTATTTTTTATTTATTATATTATTATTATTTTTTATTTTATATTATAATATTATTTTATATTTTGTATATAATATATTATTATTATTTATATTATATATATATTATATATAATATATATATATTTATTCTTTCCTACTACTGAATTTGAATTCAATAGGAGTTCTTCCGTTTTATTTTATCTGTGACTGGGGATTGAATGAATAAACAATAAACAGATGAAGTCAAGCATATAGAGGAGAACAGAACGTGCCAAGAATAAAAAGAGTGGCTTAGACCAAAGAAATGGAATAACTAGAACCTTTTGGATTTACAAAGACTACACGGTAGAAATTATAAAGGAGATATTGAAGTCGTTCTGCTGATTCAGGGATATCATTACCTCAATTCACTTTTGAGTTCTTAGTTACTTCGGGCGGATGGGTCTTAATGATGAAATAATAAGTAATAATTCATTGGTTGATTGTATCATTAACCATTTCTTTATTTTGGTGTGAGGAGCTTACCATGAATCCACTGATTTCTGCCGCTTCTGTTATTGCTGCTGGGTTGGCCGTAGGGCTTGCTTCTATTGGACCTGGGGTTGGCCAAGGTACTGCTGCGGGCCAAGCCGTAGAAGGTATCGCGAGACAACCAGAAGCAGAGGGTAAAATACGAGGTACTTTATTGCTTAGTCTGGCTTTCATGGAAGCTTTAACAATTTATGGGCTAGTCGTGGCATTAGCGCTTTTATTTGCGAATCCTTTTGTTTAATCCCATAAATATGAAAAATACGTCCTAATTTTCTTATTTTATTTTTTTGCTGTGTACCCGTCTCTTGCTTCTTAGAATTAGATCAACACTTCACCCCTATCATCTAATCACTTGTTGGTCTAATCACTTGTTCGTTGAAACAATACCCCGGGGAAGGACTAATTTGAGGATGAGGAATTAGCGAATCCACTCGCTTTCTTCCTTCCCGCCTTTAATGGAAGGGGAACCCCCCCCCCTTTTTTTTTTATTAGTTTGACTTTTATTTTATTAGATTAGGATGGAGCAAACATGAGGCCTGGGGTCTAGGGCTAATAAGTGTCTTATTGAGAACTTCTATAATCCATAATATAAATATAATAAATAATAAAAAAAAATTAGAATAGATTCAATTTCTTTATTTTTATTTTAAATAAGGAAATTAAGAAAAAAAAAAAGAGATCAATCAAACAAAACAGAGGGGATCAGGTGATACAAAAAGAACTCTGTTCGATTTTCTTAGTCCTATCTACAAGAGGAGATCATATGAAAAATGTAACCGATTCTTTCGTTTACTTGGGTCATTGGCCATCCGCCGGGAGTTTAGGGTTTAATACCAATATTTTAGCAACAAATCCAATAAATCTAAGTGTAGTGCTTGGTGTATTGATCTTTTTTGGAAAGGGAGTGTGTGCGAGTTGTTTATTTCAAGAATAGGCTGGATCCAACCAGCTGCATTTTTTTTTTTTTTTTTATTTAATTAAATAAGAAAGAAAGGTGCACGATCTCGACGAATTACTTCTGAATAAATTAAGAAATCATATGTAAGAACCATAGCATTTCGTGATTCATTGGTAAACCTTTGATTCTCTATTAGCCAATAATGAATGTGGGCCCATTAACATGGTTAAAGGTAAACCCTTTGAAGTCGAGGCACAAGAAGGTACTCTTTCTACCACTATGCTAGTAGGAGATAAGGAGATAGTTTAAAAATTTATATTAATATAATAGTTGGCAATTTATCTGATATAGAACACTCATATCGATAAAAAAATTTGAACCGTTTACTGGAAAACGGGTTTCTCGCACTTTTTATCCAATACCGAATTGACGACCTATGTATAAAATATAAAAGAAGATCAATTTTTTGGATTTGACGAAAAAAAAAAAAATAAAAAATTAATAAAAAATTTAAAATAACTAAAAAAGAAACAACTTTGCTGGCAATTACAGATTTTTTGTCTGGTCGAGTCGGAAGAGCCCTCCTAATATTCTGGTTTTGTATTAGTTTCGATGTCTTGGAATGGAATACGAACAGAGCAGAGAGGGTAAGCTCATCAATTAAAAGATATGGGGGTGCCCCCTAAATAACTGAGCGTGAGAGCCAAATGAATCGAAAGATTCATGTTTGGTTCGGGAAGAGATCATGGAAGTTTAGTTGTGAAATAAATGAGAAGGTAATCTACTTTCATTAAGTGATTTATTAGATAATCGAAAACAGAGGATCTTGAGTGCTATTCGAAATTCAGAAGAACTACGTGGAGGAGCCATTGAGCAGCTCGAAAAAGCCCGAGCTCGCTTACGTAAAGTAGAAACGGAGGCGGATGAGTTTCGGGTGAATGGATACTCTGAGATAGAACGAGAAAAATCGAATTTGATTAATGCCACATATGAGACTTTGGAACGATTAGAAAGTTACAAAAATGAAACCATTCATTTTGAACAACAAAGAGCAATTAATCAGGTCCGACAACGCGTTTTTGAGCAAGCCTTACAAGGAGCTCTAGGAACTTTGAATAGTTGTTTGAACAGCGAGTTACATCTACGAACTATCAGTGCTAATATTGGCATGCTCGGAGCCATGAAAGAAATAACAGATTAGACCTTCTACCACGAGGCATTATTTTTTTTTTTCTCCCTTTGCTTCCGAAAAAGAATTAAGAGGCACTA
>NW_027182101.1:15000-24210 GCF_029961685.1 Aristolochia californica | reverse complement strand
AATTTAAATAGAAGTCGGTGGCGGAGTAGGCATAGGCGGTGAATTGGAGATACCTGCAAAAGGAAATGCCGACTCGTGAAAGAGAAGATGTCTGGAGACATAGAGGCGTCCGGTGGCCAGATCAAGGCACTTGTATTGTAGCCTTTTTGGTTATCGCCATAACCAAAAAAGAAAGATAGATGGTGTAGAGCGCAGCTGCAATTTCTTGTGTATGGTCGAAGCCATGGGAAGCAACGGCAACCAAAGACTCTCAAATGGCTGTAAACCCGGTACCCGATGAAAGATTCAAAAGCACTTTGATTAGGGCATTGAGTCTGCGCTTCCTAAATCCCACTTCGGAAGAGCAGATGTCGCGCTCACAGCAAGGCATGCTTATCCATGTCATTCTACGGGATAAGGTAAGAAGAGAGCAAGGCGCGCAATCCCCGACCGAGTATTTAAAGTAGGAAATCACACCAGAAAGCTTTACCCTAACCTGCTGCTCTTTTGGCAGCCACTACGGGCCCACACGAGCAGCGAGCAAAGCTCAAGCCACACATTTGTACCAGTCCAATAGCAAGAACCAGGGCAAGCAAGGCAATTTAGCGCAGCAAACAAAGCTCTACCGCGCAGCATCAATAGTTGCAATCCCGCTTAGTACGCGCACAAGCTCCACACCGCGCCCCCTCGTGCGTTAAGCTAGAGCTAAAGCTCCTTACCTACGAGAGAAAAAGTCCCTCGTGCCTTCGTCATGAGGCCTGCTCCTTCAGAGCCTTATAGCGTAGCGCTTACGCAACATAGCTCTACTACTCAAGTAGGAGCTTTCTTTAAGCGTAATAGCGTACTTTACAAGCATTGAAAGCGTCCGCCTTCGGCTCACTTCACAGAAAGTCTCCCGAAGGGATATACATTCTAGGTCTCTAAAAGCAAACTAAGGAGATGGTTATTTAGGACGAGTACTTAACTGCCAAAAGCCTTCTCGCTTACGCTAACAGGCAGTCTCGGTCAAAGCAGAGGGAGAAAAAGGACTACTACTCCAAAGCTCTAGGAACGGAGTCGAGTGAAGCACACATCGCTCGCAAAGGGGAAGTTTCCCTTCCCTGCTCGGGTTTTCAAGTTTGGTTGGCCCACTTCCAAAGTGACAGATATCCGATGATCTCTAATTCACTTTCTTTTGCAATCAAGTTCAGCCCCGATTGACTTTGTGTTCCGAGGAAAAATGGTCCTACCTAATTTAACTGGTAGAGGAATTGTCTATTCCAATCTCGTATCAGGATTGGGTTCTAATAAACTATATAATCAATGCGGCGTGTGGTTGATTTACCCGAGATGGATTTTTTTCCTTTATCATTATGCGGGACGCTGGGCTGATGCCGTCGCAGTCTGATTAACGGCGAGTACTCTTGGACATAGCCGTCGCACGATGAGGGACAGGCCGCTCAAACGCACTTCTTGACATAGCCGTCGCGGGTAGAAACCGCCCAAACATGCTTTTCACGGCCGTCGCGCGCTGAGGTAGAAATCGCCCAGAACACGCCGCTCAAATTGAAGCTGAGGTAGGGACCGCCCAGACACGCTTCTGGCATTAGATAAGTTATCCGTCGTGGGGTAGAAGCCGCCCAGAAGCACTGTTCGGATGGGACTGATCATCCGTCGCATACTGAGGTACAGGCCGCCCAGTAGCGTTCTTCGATTTAGGCAAGTTGCCCGTCGCGCGTTGAGGGGGATACCGCCCAGCAACACTTCTCGAGTTGAATCGACCGTCGGTTTTTGGGGCCACTTGTTGATAGTGAGCCGTGCTTTGTTTCTCTTCCACTTTCGCCAGGTACTGGCGGAAAAAGCGTTCATCAAAATTAATGACGAGTTTCATGGTTCCGGTAGCCTCCGCTTGGAGATGGAAGGTGGAGGGGTCCCACCGGGTATGCCAGAAAATCTGTACGCGCGCTGGTGCAGACTTTCGTGTTCGTCAGGGCTATGGCCCAGTCGGAACACTTTTTGTAAAGATTGTGGGTTCGTCCCCTCTTGGAAGGTCGTCGAACTGTGCGCGCCCTCTCGTGGACTGGATCCTTCGATTCGAAACAAAGAAGCGGATGGAGGCAAAATGGAACTGAATTAAGATTGGGAAAGTACAAAAGGTATTTTGACAGTGGGGGGTACAATGCTTTTTAGGAGAGGTCTCTGTAGTGGTGTATAGGCGCGAGCGAGGCTTTGTATGTTTGTTCTTTGGCCTTCAACCGTAATTTGCGAGACTTCCTGCTATGATTGAACCTTCGCAGTGTTGTAACTTCTGTGCTTTTCGCGAGTGTAAGCTCAGTGTGGAAGAGATTGAAGGTGTGGGTGAGGCTTTTGAGGATGCTGTGGACTCTGGTGGGATGCTTAGGCTCTTGGTGTTTGATGCTCTGGCGATCTCTCTGGTTTTCTGATCGATCCTTTATTAAGTCAAAATCCCTTTATATGCTAGAATTTCAGTTATTGGAGTGGAGGAGTGGACGTAAGTGTGACTCGCCCACTTCCTGTTGGTTAAGGAAGCTTGCAGCAGGTCTTCTCCGTCGCGAATGGCTCTGAGTGATCAGCTTTCGACACGTGGACGTCGGTTGTGCGAACCGTCTGGTGTGGCTGACGTCATCGCGCTTGTGCGCCTTGCGCACGTGCTCCGTTGCGGACTCGCGCGAGCTTTGTTGGGGGTGAAAGGTGTTGAGATTGGATTGGTTGCAGGAGGCGGGCCCGCACTTTTGGAAGCCGCTCGTGTGAAGTCGCGCTAGGCTGACCCGCATGGGCTTTGCCCCGCACTGGTATGGAGTTAAGGGGAACGACTCCCTCTTTAGGGTGGGTTAGACCATTCCAGGTCACAGGTGCATGTGAACGGCCTTCTGTTCGCTTTTGATTAATCACCTGGGCAGGACATCAAGCGCTTTAACCCCCGCTTTTCAGTCTGTGTGCCGTGGATTAGCAGATTGCGGTAGTTCGAATGGACCTATGCCTTAAGCTTTGCTTGGTTGGCGCTTGCTCAGCTCTAGCTTTGCCTGCCTCGCTCTCCTCTCTAAAGAATGGTCCGTTAGTCGTTGGTTTAGTAAGGTACGTTGTTCGTTCTAACGCGTGGTCAGGGTCCACACGAGCTGGCCTCCTGGAACAAATCTCTTAGAGAAAGAGGATGTGCGCAAGCCTTCCAGCCATAGGCATATTTGCTTTCCGGGGCAGATGCATATAGCACCTTTCTCGAGTTTAGTCTATAGAAGACATCCTGACATATGAGTTTTTGCCCGTTCGGTCTACTGACACCTAAGCATGTAATGAGCCGGGCTGCCAAGCGCGCTTCGCCGTATTCGTATTGCTTCAATCGAAAGGAACCGCGCGTACGCTAGAAAGACATATATATAGGCTTTTCTTATCATATGGATCGCTTTTCGTTACTCATAGGCATACATTGCAGTCTAATCTGCTTTCTAACTTTAGGAGACCGAGAAAAAAACACTTTTTTGATCCTCCTCGAGCCTACTCTCGTTTTTCGAATTAAGCTTCCATTTAGTTGGTGCAGATGCTGAAGGATCAGCTGATACGCGATAGGAAAGGCTTTCGATCGAAGCTCTCGAACTTCTTTCGAAGTCAGTAAGTTTAGGATTCGGTTTCCGATCCGGTTGGTGTTCCGACATCCCGAATCGAGATGGCTCTAAACTAAGGTTTGCCTACCTCTCTAGTTACAGAGAGAGGCCACACCAACCCTGCTTCGAAGCCTTAATTCTAGTTCTAGCTAGAAATCTCACTAGAAAACTAGCTATTTCGATCTAGGTAAAGTGATGACAACGAAAAGGCGTTTTTTTAAGCCTGAGGGGCAGAATCGCCCGAGGAAATCTAGACTATACATGCAAGAGTCAGACTCTTGCCCTGCCAGCATAGACGCTTCTGGACACACAAAGTTCTGAGGAGCAAAACAGCGTACCGTCTATTGTTGTTAAGACTATCTAGCTAACGCTCAAAGCTCGTGCGCGGAGGTTTTCCTGAGGGACCAGACTGTTGATTATGTTTTTTTTTTGTTATAGAGAGCTTCAAGTTTATAGTCAGAGTATGGCATTCTGTGGGGAAGCAAAGCTTCTAAGTCGCTTCTAGAATGACGACATCTTTAGTTGCCGCCCCCTACATAGAGCGCCTATCGGATCGACAGGCAAGCTACTTTATTGAATTGAAGTGATCAGCTAGCTCCTCCCATGAGTCAAAAAACCTAACCTCAATCCCCCCAGTCTACCAGGTAGCATGATGTTTTTTATAGATGCCCAGCCCATGATCGTCAAAGTGCGGTCACCATCAATTTCAATTATGAGTTTGAGACACGGTGGATGTTTTGGTGGTGCCCTATGAGCCTATGATTTCAAAGAAGACCTAGTATGATTAATTTTCTCCAAGCAGAAAAGCAGTCAATCCAGTAAGAAAGGAACTAAAGCGGTTACGTTGATAAGATCTGCAGCAGTTCCTAATTCAATTGTTGAGACACCTGACACCAGCATTGGATTTGACCTTTGGTCTTTCTATTCTCCAGAGCCCCCACTCGTAGTTAAAAAGAGTCTGCTGTCTCTAATTCCCATCTGTCTATTAGTGAAAGCGGAATCCCATTATCTCATCTATTAGTAAAGACGCTACGCCCCGTCTAAAGAGTGCACCTCGCCTTCTGACTCTGACTTCGTAGTCGAGACTCACTTACTCTCCGATAGCGTTGGTAATCTTTCCCTATCTAAAGAGCTACCTTCGGCACCCTAAACTGTGAAGAAAAGTTAGCACGTTCCGAAACGTCTAAGTAGCGACTGACTTTTAGTTATAGCGGATCGAACTCGTTTACATATGAAATTCGTTGGAAATGGAGCTAGTTACACTCGACCTCGGACTATCTAAAGAAAGAGCATAAGCTTTTACATCACCAACTCTTAAAAAGCCTTACTCCCAGGGATCCAAAGAAGTACAAGTAGGATCACCAAGGAAGGGAGCAGATAGCAACCCACTGACGCAAGAACTTAGACGGAAAAAGAGATTGATTGACTTTGTGTCTTAGCATTGCAGGAAGGGAATCTTCAGTTAATGAATCTTTTCTATCGAAAGAAAGCCTCATATCCTACCCCCTAGCCTTATTCCAGCCTCGGCTTCGGCTCTTACAGATCTATTCATTCCATCGATCCTGCCTTTATTTACGAAGATTCGCTTTGTAGTTGGTTTGTGAAAAGCCGACTCTACTAGAATACCAGGGGGAGAATCGCACTCTTCTAAATTCATTACAAAAATCTTGCATCTCCGCTACTTCTCTTAGGTCACTCCTACCTTCGGTCCCCTATGGCTTCCCTCCCTCTTTCTTGGTTGACTTTCTTAAAAGCGAGGACTTACTATTGAGCGTCTGTAACCCCGCTTCGTACCTTTTAAGTAAAGAATGCTCTTATCCGTGGCAGTCAAAGCTCCCTCTAGCCCTTTCGCTTCTTGTATTAGCACCGAAGAAAAATGTCTGATTTTTCTTATATCAAATATAATACTCGTAGAATGACTTTTCAAGAATGCCAGTTGGCTAATAACCGGGAAAAATGATAGCAAGGAAGACTGAAAAGAGAAGAAGTGAGGCTAGATTCAACCACCGCTTCGCCCCTGAAGAGATCATTCCCGAGCCCGAGCAAGCAGGCCCCTTTCCTTGTTAGTAGATCATCCTCCCTCCCTCGGACTTATGACTTTTGGTCCATCTCCCGAGTCCTCTCGTCTTTTAGTCTTGTCTTCAATTGCCTCCTTCCTCCCCAGTTGGTCCTGGCTTGTTTTAAAGTTCTCATAGCCTGGCCTGGGGTTAGTTGAGTCCGGCCTCTAAACCTCTCGCGTCTTCAAGCCGTGCCGTCCAGATCTACTTTTCTCTTGGCTGCTAGCTCTATGCCTAAGACAGGAGAATCAGAATCTACAAAATGTAAATTCATGGAATCAGCAGAACTTGGCACTCCTCCATCGTAGCCTAGCCCCTGTCTTTAACAAGTAAGCAA
This sequence comes from Aristolochia californica, assembly GCF_029961685.1. NCBI lineage: Eukaryota > Viridiplantae > Streptophyta > Magnoliopsida > Piperales > Aristolochiaceae > Aristolochia > Aristolochia californica. The sequence continues at coordinate 18,238 of NW_027182101.1, read as the reverse complement.
GCTCCGTCTCTGTCCCAGGCTCTAAGAATCAATCTGTCTAGAACCCCGCTTACTCTCTCGTTCTCACTGGAGCATCTTCAACCCAGAAGAATGAAATCAAGCTATTTCCTTCCCCAGACTATGGTCTAGCTGCCGTTGGTCATCTCCCTTGGTCCTCTCTCAAAGGCAGTCGAGAACCCGCTTCCTACCTAGGATTAAGTACCGGCTTGGCTTGGTGCCCTTGTTCCCTACCTAAAGAGAAAGAGCATCTTCAACCCTCTCCAATTCAGAAAAGCATCAAAGTGAGCCCCTCGATGCAGTGGGTTCTTTCCACCCTTTGAACTATCTGGCTAAACGCATTAGTCCTTATGTGCCGTCCGATGGGTACAATTTCTCCCTTATAGAGGGGAAGGCAGAAAGAGATCTATTATTTGAAAGAGAATTTCTCCCCTACAGTAGGAATTGATTATAATCAAATTCTAAAATGAAAGAATGAAATGTAATTCATTGTCATTTCATTCTTTCTTTCATTTTCTTAGAAATTTCTAAATTCTCTTTTTGAACTTGCCTTGTTTTGAAATAGATATGAAAATCTGAATCTTTCAGAAGCTGGCATCGCTAGTTGACTCCTCCTCGTCGACAGCCAGCAGTTGCCGGCCTAGCCTTCCTTGCCTTCAGCCTAGCAGCCTTGTCTTAGCTAGCCCTTTCGGACTAGCAGACTTGCTTTCCTCGCCTTGCTTCAGACTAGCTGCCAAGCCTGGCCGCCGTTAGCTCTTTCGGACTAGCCTTTTGAAGCTTTCTCGCTTCCTCCAAAAGGGGAACACCAGCTAAGGCACTAATTACAGCAACAGCTAATACCGTTCCTCCCCTATCTCTTAAAGCTTCTGCCTTCAGACTTGCCTTGCTTTCCTGCCCTCGGCCTTCAGACGGGATGCTCTAGTTGCTGCTGCTCTTAGCTGAATGCCTTGCTTCGCCCTACAGCTAGTGGAGACAACGACTAAAAAGATTGACGACAGGAGAACACCTTGGCTTTACGACTTTTCTGTTATTACTAATCCTTCCCTTCGCCTTCGGTCTGGACTAATGCTTCTTCATGTCTGCCATTAGCTGCTTTAAGGCTAGTGTAACGGAGGGCTTCCTCGCAAGAAGCTTTATAGTCAGGGGCGGCTTGTTTGGCTTTCTTCTTTCTGACTCATAGGACTAATGACCTTCTTTCTTTTCCGTACGCTAGGGTCGTTCGGGCGGAAAACCGAGTTGCGTACAGGGTTTTGCTTAGTCCTTCGGACCTTTCAATCTCGCTACTTTATTAGCTAGGGCCGCTCGCACGCTTTAAGGGCTGTTGAAGGTATTGCACTACGAAAGACTCCTGCCGTTGCTAAAGGTAAGGTTTTAAAGCTTTCGCACACGCCCTTTACGCGAGAGGGCCATGGGGGGCCCTCTCGCTACAAGGGATTAAAGTTCCCCTCTTACGTAGGCTTGTGCGATGCCCCCTACTCTTAATAATGCCTTAAGCGCTCACCTTTTTAGTCTGGGTGATGGTCCAAGCTCATTAGCCTCTTGTAGTAATTGCGACGCGGCCTTCACGAATACAGTTTGTGAAGACGGCGGAGACGACCAGGGGACTCTAAAGTCTTCCTTGGAGGGTGAAAATCCTATTCCATCACCTTCATGCTTCTCTTCTGGAATAACAGGCTCGAGGCTGCCTTGCAGATCCTTGCCCAACCGCCAGCTTCTCGATACCTCCAATTATTCTCATTTTCCATGCTTTTGTGAGGTCAGCCCTTTGATCCAGCGGAATATCCAGAATTGACACTGCTCCATCGGGGCCAGCCCTCGCCTAATCTGGGAGGTAGAGCATTCAGGGCTGTCAGGAGGGAGCTCGTCGGCTAAAATGATAGGGATTTGCTCGGATACAGCCAGCTCTCGCTCTTCTCTTTTGACGGGCAGGACATTTGCCTTAACAACACTGCCGTTGTACGGAAACTTCAAGCATTGATGGTATGTAGAGGCCACTTGGCTTCGTGCAGCCACGGCCTCCCCAGTAACAGATTGAAGGAGCACTTGATATCCACACGAATTCCACTAACTCACAAGCAGGGCAAAAAGTCAAGTGTTGCCTACGCGCGTTAGAACAAGCTACGGCTTCAAAGTACTGACTATAAAGGGGCGCGCACCAAAGCGGAGAAGTCTTGCTTGCTTATGTTGTTTTGGCGTTTTTCAGCAGCTGTAGTTTTTCAGCTGCAGGCGCTGAATAGCCCCCCTCTTGCTACAGGGGCAGCAGACTGATAAGAGTGCCCCTACTTTGGGCTTGTGCGCTAGACTAGCTTTATAGTCCTGGGGTGCGAATGCAGCTTAAATTCAAAGTTTTTGAAAAATCTAGGATTTTGAATCATAGGCCTCCATATCTTAGTTTAAGTCTATTTTCTTTTCCCAAGACTGTTCCTCGGCATGCTGTGTCTTGGTCCCTGGAATCAAAGCAGCTTATCGGGGTCGAATCTCTTGTATCAACATCATGTTGAAACGCTCGGCCTTAACCACAGCACAGAACGAAGTGAACGCAGAATGCTGGTCTTTCTCTCCCCCCACTCAACCATTACTGCTTTTCCTTTTAGGTCCTGCTGCTCCTCCCGCCGCTGGTCTTTCGCCCTGTTGGTGTTTACCCGGAAGGGCTCCTGGGGGATTTCTTTCTACTCCCTCTTCCGTCCGCTTTCGTTTGAGCGCTCCCTTCATCTCCTCGAACGATCGAGGGAAAGCTACTCGATAACAGCCTTACTCCCTCCAGTCCAGATGACAGCATTGGCAGTGACGAAAATGAAATTGAAATTGTTTAATTTCTACGTTTTCTTTATTGAATTAGAATTTCTGAAATTCATTGCAAGGAAAGGATGTTCAACAAGGATGTCTTCTTTCTTTCATTCTCATTTCTTCAATTCTTTCTTTCATTCGTCTTTATTCAATTCATTCTCATTTCATTCATTTGCATTTCATTCTTTCATTCGTCTTTATTCAATTCAATTCATTTCTTCAATTCTCATTCTGAAATAAAACAAAGAAAGAAAAAGAATGCCAAACGCTTGCTAAGTCACGTACGGCGGGCAGTGAAAACGCGAGATAAGGCTGCAAGTGCCCCCCTCTTACTACAAGCTGGCTCGCATCGCTTTGAGCGCTTCGCTCGCAGGCGTGAGCGCAGGAAACAAGCCTACGCTTTTTGGCCTATTCTTGCTGGATTCCCCTGCATGATCGGTAGGTCCGCTAGAAG
>NW_027182101.1:0-10000 GCF_029961685.1 Aristolochia californica | reverse complement strand
TTGGTGTGGCCTCGGTTCTTACTTGATCGAACGAACAACGAGCTTTAGTTGATGGACCAACTCTACTTCACCGTACCTTGTTACCTCTACCTGGCCACCCGCCATCGTTACCTTCCTCGCGAAACTGTCTACAGCCGTTACACAATCAGAGGAGTTGGAAGCCCTCGAAGCTTGACCTGGAATCCAAGTAATCCATCCGCGAAAGGGACGAGACGTACGGGAATGATTGATTCCAGAAAGAGAGGCTTGCGAGGTCCTCCAATAGCTATGGCTTTTCTTTATTCCTTGGGAAAAAGTTCTTTCATCACTTGACGACTCGAAAAGACAATTCATGATGGATTGGTTTAGCCCGTTCGACCCTCTCCCGTTACTGAAAGTTCATCTTTTGATTTCAACCACCCCGGATAAGCCTTTCGGGCCATCCGGTTATTCATTCTCCACGACTGAAGTGGTTGGTCCACCAGTGACTTTCCATCTGCATCATCTGCTGTCGAGCTAGGTGGTACGGCTGGGCGCTACGTCAAGTCGAAGAGCAGGGCGGGTTACTAAAGTGACAACGCAAGGAAGGACTTTTTAGGAGATTCTTTCAATAGACAGAGCTTAGTAGAGTGTTGAAGGCTCTCTTTGGCATTTTCCTTTCTTTTGTAAGGAGCAGGACAGGATTGGACCAACCCAATCTTATATTAGAAAAGCAAGGTAAACCCACTCTATCTATTTATCTATCGCGGGAAAGCACTCACTCGAGGGCCCGTCCTCGAAACTAGAATTATATACCGACAATTAGACCATTGAAGAGCTTTCCTCCCGCCAAGGATGCTTCCCGACCGTAGCTTCCTTCGTTCTACGAACGGGGTAAGATAGGCACGTTGAGCATAGCGAGACTAAGGGACGAGGAAGCGGAGCTGTGGATATAGACTAGGCTAAGGAACAAGGAAGCTTGACTGAGCTGCTCTTAGACTCGTGACGCTTAACGACTGAACTCGTCGTAGTCTCTAAAGCAACACGCAGAAAGTGGTGCGAGTTCGCTCCGCGCACCTTTGGTACTTCAGTAGGGCGACCTTCAGTATATCATTCAATTCAATATCAATAGTAGTTGAACAAACAAGCCCACTAATAGCAAAATAGTGGCCCTTCCACTTTTTTGTTATGAACAAACACTGAGAGCTTCGCTTCTATAGTTGCCCTTCAAGCTACTGAAAGAAAGGTGTAGGAGGGCCGAAAGCCTTGAGTTGAGTCATGAATTCGGTTTGCAAGGCTGGAATCAATAAATATTAATATTAATTTAAATTATATAATAATAAGAAAAGAATTTAAATAACAAATTAGATTTTTTCTTTTGCTGATGGAGTTGTTATTGACAGTCCCGGACTGAAGAAGGCCGGACTCTCGGTTCGTCGAGGGGCGGAACGACCTCTCGATCTACTTACTGCAGCCCAAGACGGGGGTCAGTCATCCATTCGTACTATGATCAGTTATGGAAGGAAAGAGGGGAGTTGGCTGATAAAGATGGACAGTCACGATCGCGTAATATCAATTTCTCGGCCTCGTCATCGAAAGCGGCTTCCAATTGCTCGGAAATTCTCAGCTATATGGGGGGCTTGGATGGTGAGCAAAAACAATTGATCAAGAAGTTGGTCAACTTTCGCATGATCGATGGTAAAAAAACGAGAGTTCGTGCTATTGTTTATCAAACTTTTCATCGCCCAGCTCGAACTGAACGCGATGTAATCAAACTTATGGTTGACGCCGTAGAGAATATAAAGCCCATATGCGAAGTGGAAAAAGTAGGAGTCGCAGGTACTATTTATGATGTCCCTGGGATTGTAGCCAGGGATCGTCAACAAACCTTAGCTATTCGTTGGATCCTTGGAGCAGCTTTCAAACGACGTATAAGCTACAGGATAAGCTTAGAGAAATGTTTATTTGCTGAGATACTGGATGCTTACCGAAAGAGGGGAATTGCACGTAAGAAAAGGGAGAATCTTCATGGACTGGCTTCCACCAATCGAAGTTTCGCGCATTTCAGATGGCGGTAAAGTGATACCACATTAAGAGCTCTTCCTCATTCAGAATAATCAGATTATTCAGTAAGAGAAAATGAAAGAAAGAATGAAATGACAATGAATTACATTGAATTCTTTTCTAAGCTCAAGAAATTCAACATTCATTTACAAGGATGTCCAAATAGTCTTCTTTCTTTCATTAGAATTTCTTCAATTCATTATCATTGATTCATTCATTTGCATTTCATTCTTTCTTTCATAAATGAATTACATTTCTAAATTGAAGAAATTCATTCTATTTAGAAACATGAATTTACATTTCATTTTCTCTTTCTTTCCTTTTCCTTTTTGAATCTTCATATAGAAAGCTCTAAATACTCCCCCCTTCATTCATTGATAAGGAGGAATCCAGCGGAGGCCCGCATAGGATGTGTGAAAGAAGGACCAACGACGATCTTGGAGGAGAAGGAGGAGTAGGAGGAGCGAATCTAATTCGGACGGAATCGAATGATTACGAGATACACAATGATACAAAGCCTAAAGGGGAGAGCACTTAGACAATTTACTTTGAGTACAGGGAAGTCCGCTGGGAGGAATTCCTCAGGGCGTATTACGGTTTTTCACCGAGGGGGTGGATCGAAGCGATTGCTGCGAAGAATTGATCTGAAACGAAGCACTTCGTCTATGGGCATTGTAGAAAGGATCGAATATGACCCTAATCGTTCTTCTCGGATCGCTCCAGTACGATGGATCGAGGGGGTGCTGCAACGCCGACAGAGGAAATGCAACACGATAGAAGAGTTCGCTCCGCCGCGTCAGATCCTCGAACCTACCACGGCCACCATCTGCGGCCTATTTTCGTTCTCTTCCCTGCCCGGGAAAGTGGATCAAAGAAAGGTAGCTTGCTTCTCTCCTGGACTGATGGCGGCTTATGTAGTGGTCGGCCTTCCTACCTTCATGCCTCCGAAGAGCCAAGCCAGCGCAGGAAGCAAAAAAACTTGCGCTTTGGACGTTTTCTTCTCTGCCCTCTCCTCTCCAAAGGCCAAGGGAGGGACTGCATCCCTTTCCTTCGGTAGCTCTTTTTGTTTCCCAAGGGTAGCGGTAGCTGGGGCAAAGCCCGCTTTCTTCGCTCCGCGAATGAGAGAGAAACTCAAAGGAAAAAACACGTTCTCTCTTTTCGAGGTCCGAAAGTGGAGAACGCATTGCGTTCTCTGGGCACATAGGATCAAACGTCAAGCAGCGCTTTCTTGGCAGAGTTTGAGGCGGCAAGAAACTTTAGGGCTTGTTGGAGCTGCTGAGCATAACGAATCGAAGCCGAAGGCTGATCAAGGTAGCTTGCTCCCAAGCCAAGTGCTTGCTTACGCTTTATGTAGTGGTCGGCCTTCCTACCTTCATGCCTCTATAAGCCTCTACAAAGCTTTGCTTCCGGTAGAAGCTAGTCGCTTCGGTAGCTTGCCTGCCAAGCCGATAGGCGAAGGGCCGAAGGATGGAGCGTGCAAAGTCGATCGTGCACCTGTCGTGTGACCCGTTGGTCCTAAGCAATGTCTTTCGCGAAGCGACCCACCTAGAAAGAGCTCTCCTTTTATTATGTTAGGGGGCAGTCAAATGGAACTTCGATCGGATGCGGGTATCCAATCCCGCCGCTGAGATGTCCAGCGGATTCCTGGGCCTTGACGAATGGCCGGCCACCTTTGACGTTAGAAGAGCAAAAGGCCCGGGGCATAGCAGGATGAACCAATGTGAATGAGTGTAAGCTTCGTTGCCCGAACACGATTGGTGCTGACCACACTAGGTGCTACCGTGGTAGCAAGAGAGGCCAGGCAGTGACAATTGAGAGGTTGTCACTGAGCATTCCTAGTCACACGGGAAGAGAGGTCAAATGGCAAGGCAAGGCCATACGCCCGTGTGGCTCCTCGCGGAGTATAGCTCACATCCAAACATCTGATTGAGGAACGGGGCAACGCCCATGAAGCTCAGGCGGAAAGGGAAGGCCTGCCAGGCCGTCTTCCAATGGGTGATGGATTCTTCGATAAAGCGCGGGCAGACTCGGAGACCTGGGACCTTGGCTTTGCAACGAATGAAGGGAAGCTCGAAGAGCTTTCTCCGCCAGCGGCTTATGTAGTGGTCGGCTTCGCACAGCCAGCGCTCACGCCAGCGAGCGAAGCGCGGGTGCCACTATTGCTTAAAGGTAGAAAGCACCCTATTGTGTAAAGGGGCCCTTTCCTTTGGCTACTCTTGCTATCAGGTAGAAAGCCTCAAGCCTACAATCGCGGCCATAAAGCGCACAAGCCCGCGGGCACTTGCAGCCAACGACCTCTGCAGCCCGCGGGCACTTGCAGCCCACGGCCATAGGGGGCACTGCTGGCCGTGGGCTGCAAGTGCCCGCGGGCTTGTGCGCTCGCTGCTGCAGCGAGCGCATCCGCGCTCCGCTCACTCCCTTCGGGTGTCGCTTCCTGCGCAGGAGGCCAAGCATTCTTCTGCCAGACGTCCCGGCCTGGGAGCCCCTTTCGCCTTTGGTACTTCAGTAGATCTTAAAATCAAGGCGCTACTTCAATGCAGCCTCTACTACAACTACATTACGCAAGCCCCACCGATACCTACGAGTAGAGTCAAAGTACCAGTGACGGTGACTTTCTAGGTTTATGGATGAAGTAAGCTAAACTCCATCAAACTCCTCAATCAATATCAACAAACATGTCGTGACCATGACGGTTTGGTTAGGCTTGGTTGACTTTGTAATGTAAACTAACTAATAACTAATAGGCGGCGTTTATTCAAACAAAGTCAACCTAACGGTTTCCTTGGTACTTAAGTACTACGACAGTAGTAGTACTATTAAGTAGCTGTACAACAGAATGCCGTTCGCCTTGACTTTAGTATTGAGTAGTACTTAAGTAGCTAAGTTTCAAAAGGTGAACAGCCCCCTGTCCTTTATTTTATAGTTGTAAAGGGCTTCTCAGAAAAGTCAGGAAGGAGGCATTCGAAAGGGCGACCACTATATATATAAATAGAATAGGCATTCTGGGAATGCCGACTACAAGACTACGACTACAGAGGCATGAAGGTGGGAAGGCCGACGACTACACGGAGAGATCCCTATACCAAGTCATGAGCGATAGCGAAGCCAAGCCTAGCCTATAGGCGAAGGGCCGAAAGCCCGGCGAAGGTTAGACCTGAGAAAGTACGAAAGAAAAGTACGTTAAGGTTACGAAGTCACTTAGCCGAGCCGAGGCTAAGGTTATGGAAGAACTGTGTCGAATAAAGTGAGATGTTGCTTATGAAATAGCTTAGTTGGTTGAAGGTAAGTGAAACTAAGGAACTGGCTTAGCTTAGCTGTTCTACAAAGGGGAAAAGCGTCGGTTACAGAGTCACTTAGCCGTCTACAAAGGGAAAGGCGTCGGTACGGAGTCACGTCAGCTGTGGATATAGACTAGGCTCAGGAACGCAGTCTTAAACTATGGACCGAGACTACACTAAGGAACAAGGAAGCTTGACTGAGCAAAGAAGGAAAGGAAGCAAAGCTACTCGACTATCAGGAGAGGAACGAAGCAGCTTCTCTAATAGCCCCGTTGAATAGGAGGGCGAAGGCTTTTTTCAAAAGTCTTTTTTGTCTTGTCTTATATATAATTTATAGAGAGGGAAGAAGCAACGGCCCTATTTGCCACACCAACCCGCGCTGCGCGCGCGTTGCGCTAACGCGCTTGAGTTTGATTGCTGGCTTCAAGTTCTTAGGAAGAGCCGTACGAGGCAGCTCACGTACGGTTCGGGAGCCGAGCCCCAGCACAGGGGCTTAGGTCAACACTTATATATTAGCCAGTCATCAATTGGAAGCGGGCAAGATGGTGATGAATTGCGATTGGTCCAAACCTTCGACCAGCGGCTTCTTGCGACCTGCCCAGAATGCCCATACATACCTTCGGTTCCAAGACCTTGTTCGCACAGCGAATAAAGGCCGGGTTGAAGGGGGCAGTCAGCTGGCTGCTTCTTGGCCACGCCCCCCTGCTTATAGATACGATATACTTGATCTAAATTCTCAAGTAGGAAATTGCATACCATTAGCCGATATACGTATAGGAACATGGGTACATGATATTGAATGTAATCCAGGTCAAGGCGCAAAGCTGGCTCGAGCCGCAGGAACTTTTGCTAAAATAATGAAGGAACCAGCACCACAATGTCTTGTGCGGCTACCTTCGGGTGTTGAAAAACTCATTGATTCCCGATGCCGAGCTACTATTGGTATAGTTTCCAATCCCAACCATGGTGCACGTAAGCTTAGAAAAGCAGGACAAAGCCGGTGGTTAGGCAGACGCCCCATTGTTCGTGGTGTTGCAATGAATCCAGTGGATCATCCTCATGGAGGAGGTGAGGGGCGCACGAAAGGAGGTAGACCTTCGGTGTCACCTTGGGGGAAGCCCACCAAAGCAGGATTTCGGGCAGTAGTGGGAGTGGGGAAACGCAGAAATTAGTTCATGCCACGACGATCTATATGGAAGGGCAGTTTTATTGATGCGAAAGAATTAGTCTTCAAAAGATGTTATTCTCCCATGCCGGATGAGTGGGAGGGGCCACACCAACCCTAATTAGAATGTCATTCTCAAAAAATTGCATAGATGATTAGCCGTTCCTTCCGCAACGCAAGTCCGATATGTTTCGTTGCAGTCAAGGATTAGTTCGATCCACTATCTTTTTGAAGCAGATAGTTCACAGTGCTCATTCTATCTCAACCGGTAAAGAAAAGCCAACTCATGTTTCCACTCAATTTTCATTACGAAGATGTATCACGTCAGGATCCGTTGCTCAAACCGAATCACGCCAACGTTATGGAAGTTCCTGGATCGTGTGAAATAAGAGTAGTACCAAAGGTACCCTCTGAAAAAAGAATACAAAATGGAAAATTGGCTATGGAGATTCCGCGCGGTCAGAGATTCATACAGACACAAAGGGGTTCGATAGGAAAGTCATTTCGCTCCAATCAATTCTTGGGGTCCGATAAAGACAAAAAAGGATATGTCAGTGACCTAGCACGACAAAGCACTCTCCGAGGGCATGGAATGTCTAATTTTTCGGTAAGAATCTCGACAGTAATGTCTCTGTTAGATTCGCCGGTCGAAATACGGGAAAACCCCATTCAATTCTCGATGGAAACTCAGTTTTGCGAATTATCCCCGGAACTTGAAGATCATTTCGAGATCTTCGAGCATATTCGAGGGTTCAATGTTACTATTGTCACTTCGGCCAACACACAAGATGAGACTTTACCACCGTGGAGCGGCTTTTTGCAAAAAGATTAGGGGGATTATCAGTAAGATGTCGGAGAAGCAAAATATACGAGATCACAAACTACGATTGCTCGCGGCTAAATATGAATTGAGACGAAAGCTTTATAAAGCCTTTTGTAAAGATCCCGATCTTCCTAGTGATATGCGGGACAAACATCGTTATAAGTTGTCCAAGTTGCCAAGAAAGAGTTCCTTTGCACGAGTAAGAAACCGATGTATTTCCACTGGTCGCCCTCGTTCCGTATATAAGTTCTTTCGCATTTCTCGTATCGTTTTTCGTGGATTAGCATCTCGAGGTCCTTTGATGGGCATAAAGAAATCGTCTTGGTAGCCCAAACCAATAGAACAAAGGTTAGCTCTGCAGCTGGTCCACAAGCAAGGTAAGTAGGTCCCGGCCGGCTCCGGACCGAAAAGACCTAACGGAGTAATCCCTTATCTCGGATCGGAGATGCTAACGGGACGGGAATCGGACCTATCTACCGCACCTGCCTCCACAGACATAGACTACGTACAGGGTCGTACTCTTGGAAAGATAGAATATCACCGCGTGAACATAACATAAAGTTATGAATGTCACTCCAGTGAGCGGAGCGCGGATGCGCTCGCTCAAAGCCTACGTAATGGGGGCACTTGCTGCCCCAAGGCCATATTTTGCCCCCAAGCAAGAAGGCTAGCGCACAAGCCTTAGGGCTTGTGCGCTAGCTTACGCGGGCGTGTGCGAAGTGTGCGCTTTCTGGCTCGCTTCGCTTTGAGCGCTTCGCTCGCTGGCTTTCGCGCTTGCTCAAAGCGAAGCTGAAAAACTACTGCGCGCGCTAGCGCGCAGTAGTAGTTCAGTTTGCTGAGTCTCGCTTTGAGCGCTCACTTCAGCTGGATCGACCACTATTCTAAATAGAGTAAGGCGGAGAACTGTTGTTCATTGGAGCGCCGGAGTGCGGAGGTTGTTCCCACCATTGAAGTCAGAGTGTGGGACTGAGCCTTCCGAATGATAAAGACCAATAAGTTCTTCGTTTCGTTGGTAGAACCAACGCCCCATATTAACTCTCTCTCGTCCAATAAGACGGACTTTCTGAAATTCTCTCCTTTCCAAAGCAGCGCAAGGCGGCCCCCCCAGAACAAAGCCCCACCCCTTTTTCCCCCCTTAATGAAAGACCCTCGCCCCGCTTCCTATTCATTTTTTGGTCGGGACCCTAGGGCCTTTTTTTCTCAAGAGGTAAATTAAAGAATCAACCAACCGACAAATCCGTAGCCCAGCAATCAAACGGCTGCGCTAACGCGAGGGTTGCACCACACCAACCCGGAGTTGCTTCTTCCTTCCTCTCGCTCAAATGAAATGGGATGAATTTCTAAATGATAATTCATTTCTAAATTGAATTTTCTCTTTTTTAAGGGCGCTGCGAAGCCAAATTCAATCAAGGCAACAAGGGGGGGGACAGGAGTTGTCACGATAGGAAAGAGAAATGACTATAAGGAACCTACGATTCTCTCTTCTTAAAAATCCAAATCAAAAGAAACCTATATCCTCCACACTTAACCAGCATTTGATAGATTATCCAACCCCAAGGAAGCAACGATTCTCTCTTCTTAAACAACCTATATCCTCCACACTTAACCAGCATTTGATAGATTATCCAACCCCGAGCAATCTTAGTTATTGGTGGGGGTTCGGTCCGTTAGCTGGTATTTGTTTAGTCATTCAGATAGTGACTGGCGTTTTTTTAGCTATGCATCACACACCTCATGTGGATCTAGCTTTCAACAGCGTAGAACACATTATGAGAGATGTTGAAGGGGGCTGGTTGCTCCGTTATATGCATGCTAATGGGGCAAGTATGTTTCTCATTGTGGTTCACCTTCATCTTTTTCGTGGTCTATATCATTCGAGTTATAGCAGTCCTAGGGAATTAGTTCGGTGTCTCGGAGTTGTAATCTTCCTATTAATGATTGTGACAGCTTTTACTGGATACGTACCACCTTGGGGTCAGATGAGCTTTTGGGGAGCTACAGTAATTACAAGCTTAGCTAGCGCCATACCTGTAGTAGGAGATACCATAGTGACTTGGCTTTGGGGTGGTTTCTCCGTGGACAATGCCACCTTAAATCGTTTTTTTAGTCTCCATCATTTACTCCCCTTTATTTTAGTAGGCGCCAGTCTTCTTCATCTGGCCGCATTGCATCAATATGGATCAAATAATCCATTGGGTGTACATTCAGAGATGGATAAAATTGCTCCTTACCCTTATTTTTATGTAAAGGATCTAGTAGGTCGGGTAGCTTCTGCTATCTTTTTTTCAATTTGGATTTTTTATGCTCCTAATGTTTCGGGGCATCCCGACAATTATATACCTGCTAATCCGATGCCCACCCCGCCTCATATTGTGCCGGAATGGTATTTCCTACCGATCTATGCCATTCTTCGCAGTATACCTGACAAATCGGGAGGTGTAGCCGCAATAGCACCAGTTTCTATATCTCTGTTTGCTTTACCTTTTTTTAAAAGTATGTATGTGCGTAGTTCAAGTTTTCGCCCGATTCACCAAGGAATATTTTGGTTGCTTTTGGCGGATCGCTTACTACTAGGTTGGATCGGATGTCAACCTGTGGAGGCACCATTTGTTACTATTGGACAAATTCCTTCAGTAGTTTTCTTCTTCTTCTTTGCCATAACGCCCATTCCGGGACGAGTTGGAAGAGGAATTCCCCATTCTTACACGGATG
>NW_027182100.1:22500-24270 GCF_029961685.1 Aristolochia californica | reverse complement strand
AAGCCTTGTTCTTTGGAAGATCTATCTCGTGTCTGGTACTGCATGGTTCCACTCTGCAAGAACTCCGAATCATTCTCTTGAAGCGCATCCTCTTTATGATAAATGATCCGCTTGCCCCGAAATGACCTGGCCCACCAATAGGGAAATCCCAATTCATTGGGCCTTTCGATACAATCAAATATATTTCCACAAGGGCGCCATATTCTAGGAGCCCAAACTATGTGATTGAATAAATCCTCCTCTATCTGTTGTGGGTCGAGGGCTCCTTCTCCTTCCCCTTCTTCAAACTCCGATTCGTATTTTTCATATAGAAATCTCTGATCAACGATAGAACAAGATCCATTTTGCATCATATCTAACTGATTCCTCGGTTCGGACCGAAGAAGCAATGTCACTCGATCATTATCAAACTGACTGCAATCTTTTTCTGTCCGTGAGGATCCCACCAGAGCGCCTTCTACTTCTAATAGGCCATGAACTAGATCAGAATCATTCTCAACGAATCCATAAGAAGTGATCCAATTTTTTTCATCGGGTCCAGGTGCAGACCAAAGATCTTGAGCGACCGATCCGGCAGAACAACTCAAAAGATAAAGAAGTATCGTTAATTTCTTTATGCTCGTTCCAAGTTCGAAGTACCATTTGTACAAATAAGAACCCCCTTCCTTACATGATTTCTTCTTCATATAGATAGATATAGGATCTATGGGGCAATTACTTAGAAGTACATTTTGTGCAACAGCCCTTCCTATCTGATAGAAAAGGATCCCATGATCCTGAACCGATCTTACCTGGGATCGCAAATCCCAAGTTTGTCTATGAAGAGCTGATCTAATTGTATTAGTGTCTAGAATGGATTTCTTCTGTGTAATACTAATCGATAGGGCCTCATTGGTAAGTGCTACAAGATCTCGTGCATTGGAACCCATGGTTATGGACCCGAATCCGTTAGTATGGAACATTTTCTTTTCCAAGTGAAATCCCCTAGTATATGAAAAGAATGAAAAAGTGTTTTCGTTGTTGTGGAATAAGAAGCCTTCGTATCTTAATGCATGTATTTAATTTATTCGGAGCTATTAAAGCGGGATCCACTTTTTGGGGAATATGAGTCGAAGCAAAAACAAGAATATTTCTAGTGGGACATCTTTCACAATCTCTGGAGAGATAGTTCACTAATAGACCGAGGGATAAGTAATTCGACTCATTCACATACAGATCATGAATGTTTGGAATCCACATTATGCAAGGGGACATTGCTTTTGCTAATTCTAATTGAAGGGTGATATCAAATCGGTCCATTTCCTTTTTCGGCGTCATATACATAGTTAGCGCATTCGTCATAGTTAGCAGCTCCGTATCAAGGTCATCATCAATATCGTCACTATCATCAATATCGATATCGTCACTATCATCAATATCGATATCATCATAAGATAACCTTTAGGCTTGTCATCCAGGAACTTATTCGGAAATACCGTAATGAAAGGAACATAGGAGTTTGTCGCTAGGTATTTGACCAAATATGATCGTCCAGTTCCTATAGAACCTATCACTAAAATACCCCTAGAAGGGGATAGAGCTAAGCGGAGCGAAAAGGGTTTTCCATGAGATGGGAAATTAAAACTATTAGCCCCACACGAGGTTTGTGAATAAGTGATTGTCTGATAATGAGCAAGGAATATCCGTCTTTCTGCTAAACAGGATCTATTGAACTCATAATTCATTAGACACTTTTATGAATGTCAACTAAGTATCGTAAGTAAATTGATC
>NW_027182100.1:17500-20000 GCF_029961685.1 Aristolochia californica | reverse complement strand
ATATTGGATTTGAATCAGATTTCGGATCAATCTATATTGATTGACCGCCTCCATTATGTTGTTGCTAGCAAATACCACTATTTTTGGTTTTGGATCATCTTCCAAATCATTCCCGCAGGAGATCCGGACCGATTTTTTTCTGATCCTTCGATAAAAAGATTCATTCTCTTCATAAAAAATAGGAGGTAGAACCACTAAAGATTTCCTTTTCGACTCATCCCTGGAGTTGAATACCTCATTCAAGAATTTTTTTTGATCCAATCCGTAGGAATCAATAGAAAAGGAAAATCCCTTATGATACACCAGATCCGGCTCGGTTATTGATAGAGTGAATAGATCTGCCATTTCTTGAAATCTCTCTTCTGATTCAAAATCGTGGTGTAACGTGTATCCCCCCTTTGTTCCGGTCATGGAATAGATGAAATAAATCAAAAAATGGATTTTTGTTCAAGAATGAAATCTTATTGGAACTGTCCATATCCGGTTCATCCCTCGGAACCATATCACATCCCGGATCTGATGAAATAGGATGAATTGAGACGGTATTTTGTAAATACGTAATTATCTTGAATATATCAACCATTTCTTTATTTTCCGATCGCCTGGAAGGGACAAAAGAAACATCTTGTTGTTTCTTCAACAATTTCTGATCTCTAGTGGACCTCTCCGTAGGATTCGAACCCAGATGAAGTTCTGACCATCTGTCAGAGAACAAAAGAACGAATTGATCTTGTAGGATTCCCAAGAAATTCTTCGATTTCTTCCGGAAGCAGATGATTATTCATCTGCTTCTCACGTTCCGTGAATAGCCGGGACATTGAGGAATATTCAGAAAGGCATTTCGGGAATCGATCTGATTCTATCTCTGTTCGTTCCGTTTGAAGAAAGGAAGGATCCCAAAGAATCGATCTTTCTTTTAGTTGCGGAATCTCTGTTTGATTGATCAATGTGTGATATTCCGAATCCTCATTCCTAATGGAATCGAAATGATCTCTGGATTGATCAGAAGATCCTTTCCATTGGCTAGAATCCGTTACTTGAACGAAAATAGATCTTGTGGAATCATATTGAATATTTGACGATACATTCCGTACCTTGCTAAAAAACCGATCCTTGTTTACCAACCACGCATTGTCTAACCAAATCCAATTTTCTCTCGATACGTTCCTCAAAAAATCCGATTCGTGCTGATTCTTCCCCCAACTAACGAAGAGATCTTGGCGGAATTGCCACATATGATATTGAGCACAATTTTGCAAAGAAATACCCCCCTTGTTTCTCGAGAAGAGATGGGAAAGATGCTCAATATCATTTGATTGAATAGTTGCCTCAGCTCCTTGTTGTTTGAAGAAACCCTCCACTTCAATTGGTCTTTTTTCACGAAAAGCAGACATGAGATAACAAATCAAGTGTTTCACTAAGATTTCGAAGAGCTGTCCCGAATTCAAGTTGATTATGTTTCGCTTCTTCCTCGGAGAAAGACGATCAAAGAATTCCCAATCATGGTCCTTGCGGATCGGATCATCCGTATAGGATACAAAAAGAAACTCCAGATATTTGATATCTTTCTCTTTGAATGAGATCTCAATTCCAGCTATGGTTTCATTAGCTATCTTACAACTAGAATCCCTCTTTTTTCCGATCCGGTTCCTCCACCACCGCGAACCCCAGTCAGGCATGATACACTTTTTAGTTATTGGGAGAACCCAAGTACTCTCTTTCGAATCCATGAAACAACTCTCAGGGATCTTTTTCCCTTTTGGAAGATACAGGAGCGAAACAATCAACCTATTGATATTGGAAGACCAAAAAGATTCTTCCAACGTATCATTTCTGGGTCCAATGGAATTCATAGGTATAGGAAGAAGCCCCATCAAATAGAGATTTTTTCTTTCGACCATATTTCGATTGTTAATACAATATATAAGGACCGCTACTACAAGCAGTACTACACCTTTGATCGTGAAATATCGATTGCTTGTTGAACCCTGTGAATCACGCGAAAGTGAAAGTAGGATACTCCAAATTCGGGGGTCAAAGAGTTTCATAAAACGTTCTTGGTGGAAAAAAATGTGAGTGAAAGATCCCGCTGAATCGAATTGGGTCCATGAATCTAAGAAATAGTGGGAATTCTTGATCTCTCTCAATATCTCTCTCAATTCGAAGATCCAGGATTTGAATTGATGTCCTTTCATTGATTCCTCCTAAAGATTTCATTTCAATTGGAATTTGGTTATTCACGATGTACGATGACGATGATCTCTGTTAAGCATCCATGGCTGAATGGTTAAAGCGCCCAACTCATAATTGGCAAATTCGTAGGTTCAATTCCTGCTGGATGCACGCCAATGGGAACGTCCAATAAGTCTATTGGAATTGGCTCTGTATCAATGGAATTTCATCATCCATACATAACGAATTGGTATGGTATATTCATACCATAACATATGAAGAGTAAGAACTCGAATTCTTATCGATACTGGAACTCATAGGGAAGAAA
>NW_027182100.1:0-15000 GCF_029961685.1 Aristolochia californica | reverse complement strand
TCCTATTTTAAAATTGCTTTATTCTGCAGCAGCAAATGCTAGTCATAATATGGGTTTCAACGAAGCAGATTTATACATTAGTAAAGCGGAAGTCAATGAGGGTGCTATCATGAAAAGGTTAAAACCCCGAGCTCGAGGACGTAGTTATCCAATAAAAAAACCCACCTGTCATATAACAATTGTATTGAAAAATACTACTGAGAACTTTACTAATGAAGCCTAAGGGTTGAAGGGTTTAAGGGTGGTATAATAGAAAGATATTAAAAGGAGAAAGAGAGAGAAAAAGAGAGATGGGAAAAAAAATAAATCCACTTGGTTTCCGACTTGGTACAAATCAGAATCATCGTTCCCTTTGGTTCGCACGACCAAAAAGTTATTCGAGGGATCTCCAGGAAGATGAAAAAATAAGGGATTGTATCAAGAATTATGTACAAAAAAATAGGAGAATATCCTCAGGTTTCGAAGGAATTGCACACATAGAGATTCAAAAAAAAATCGATCTGATCCAGGTCATAATCCATATTGGATTCCCAAATTTGTTAATCGAGGGTCGAACACGAGGAATCCATGAATTACAGACCGATGTAAAGAAAGGATTTCATTCTGTAAACCGGAGACTTAACATTGCTATCACAAGAGTTACAAAACCTTATGGGAAGCCTAATATTCTTGCGGAATACATAGCTCTACAATTAAAGAATAGAGTTTCATTTCGAAAGGCAATGAAAAGGGCTATTGAATTAACTGAGCAAGCAGATACAAAAGGAATTCAAGTGCAAATTGGAGGGCGTATTGATGGAAAAGAAATTGCGCGTGTCGAATGGGTCAGAGAGGGTAGGGTTCCCCTACAAACCATTCGAGCTAAAATTGATCATTGTTCCTACCCAGTTCGAACTATCTATGGGGTATTAGGCATTAAAATTTGGATATTTGTGGATGAGCAATAATGGACCTTTCATTTCTTTGCCATTCTATCCGACAATATAAATGAAAAAGAGTTTCATCAGTCTTTTTACCTTGAATCAAAATGAGCAATTCTGATTCTTTCTAATTCTTAATTCTATAGGGTTGAATAAAAATTCAATTGACCATTTGGTAGAATTGCTATGCTTAGTGTGTGACTCGTTGGTTTTTTCTTTAGAGTTGGGATTAAAAAAAAAAAAAAACAATACAATAATACGCAGACTGATCCCCAACTAATAACTATAGAACTAATAACCTACTCATTGCTTCGTATTATCGGGATCCAAGAAATCAGTCACTATATGATGTGACGATCGTATAGTTGTAGCAACTGAAATATTTTTCTTTTCCACATAATGGAAAAATCAAGCTGATTATGGGTTGAAAATAAAAAAAAAAGAGAGATGTGGGTAAATGGAAAGATGAGAGAAAGAGAGCAGGAGAATCTCAATGATATAGAATTCCAATATGTATGGCCTATGAATCATCTTATAAAAAGCAGTGTAATAAAGCATTAATGTGGATTCGCCCATAATTCGATGAATCCGATTCGGTTCATATTTAAAATGATAATAAATAATAAAATAATAAGGAGCCTTAAGTCAATAGAGACTGAGAAGATTGACTCTGGAACGGATTTAATTGGAAGCTCCATTGCATATAGTTCAGGCCTAGCCATTAACGAAGAAGCTATGGGAACGACGGAACCTGTGACTGCAGAAGATTCTATTGCAAATGAATCCTAATTATTCATTGGGTGGGATGGCGAAATTGACCAGTAACCAATTGATTTATTCCGGGAAGTCGTGGGTTAACCCTGCCCTAGCCTAGGAATGGGGCCCCGGATGACAGAGTAAATATTCGCCCGCGAAAGAAACACTTATTGGATTGCAAAATTTTTTGCTATTCAGTAAAGGTCAAAACAAGGATTCGGTATAAAAATGAAAGGCATTTTCCACGAAATAAACGTCCTATATCCTATAAAAAAATCGATATCGATAGATATATATCTAGCTATATATACAATACAAGATATACGGATTCCCGCGTATAACAAACAGATTAAATTAAATATCAAAAAATCCCACGATTTTTTGTAATATTCATGCAATATTCATTATTCATTAAATAATGTGCATCGAATATTATTGAATCGTTTCATTCGCGAGGAGCTGGATGAGAAGAAACTCTCATGTCCGGTTCTGTAGTAGAGATGGAACTGAGAAACAACCATCAACTATAACCCCAAAAGAACCAGATTCCGTAAACAACATAGAGGAAGAATGAAGGGAATCTCTTATCGAGGCAATCATATTTGTTTTGGTAGATATGCTCTTCAGGCACTTGAACCCTCTTGGATTACATCTAGACAAATAGAAGCAGGGCGGCGAGCAATGACACGATATGCGCGCCGCGGTGGAAAAATATGGGTACGTATATTTCCCGACAAGCCTGTTACCCTAAGACCCACAGAAACACGTATGGGTTCCGGGAAGGGATCTCCCGAATATTGGGTATCCGTCGTTAAACCGGGTAGAATACTTTATGAAATGGGCGGAGTATCAGAAACTGTAGCTAGAGCAGCTATGTCAATAGCTGCATCCAAAATGCCTATACGAGCTCAATTCATTATTGCGGGATAGGGGTGTGGAAACAAAGGGCTATTTGTGAGGAGAAATACAATCGCAGATTTTTTTATTTCTGGACAAACAATATTTCTTTCTTTTTTCCTTCGCCCTTTGCATTGAAAGAGCTGATAAAAAAAAAAATGATAATGATATGATTCAAACTCAGACCCATTTGAATGTGGCAGACAACAGCGGAGCTCGGGAATTGATGTGTATTCGAATCTTAGGAGCTAGTAATCGCCGATATGCTCATATTGGTGACGTTATTGTTGCTGTAATCAAAGAAGCAGTGCCAAATATGCCTCTCCAAAGATCCGAAGTAATTAGAGCTGTAATTGTACGTACATGTAAAGAACTCAAACGCGACAACGGCATGATAATACGATATGATGACAATGCAGCAGTTGTCATTGATCAGGAAGGAAATCCAAAAGGAACTCGAGTGTTTTGGAGCGATCGCTCGGGAACTGAGACAGTTGAATTTCACTAAAATAGTATCATTAGCTCCTGAGGTATTATAAAAAAATACCAGTAGATGAGAGCGGGATCGGAATATCCATGATTATAGGGTACCCGAAATAGATTAATTAGTATAGATTATGTCTTATGCATATACCTTTAATATAATATTTCATAAAAAAAGTAGAACATGTTGATTATATCAAAACAAAGAGGCACCAATAATTATAGTTCATCATGGGTAGGGACACTATTGCCGATATAATAACTTCGATAAGGAATGCTGATATGAATAAAAAGGGAACGGTTCGAATAGCATCTACTAATATCACCGAAAACATTGTTAGAATACTTCTACGAGAAGGTTTTATTGAAAACGTTAGGAAACATCGAGAAGACAATAAACATTTCTTGGTTTCAACCCTGCGACATAGAAGGAATAGGAAAGGAGCATATAGAAATATTTTTAAGCGTATCAGCCGCCCTGGTTTACGAATATATTCCAACTATCAACGAATTCCTAGGGTTTTGGGCGGAATGGGGATTGTCATTCTTTCGACTTCACGAGGGATAATGACGGATCGAGAGGCTCGACTAAAAAGGATTGGAGGAGAAATTTTGTGTTATATATGGTAATCCCGCTGATATCCCGTAACTTACTATTTGTGAAAAAGAAAGGAAAGGCAGGTTGTTTAATATCACTTCTCCTCCATTAGTTGCTACTTCAAGGGGGTTACCGGGAATGAAAGAACAAAAATTGATTCATGAGGGTTTAATTACTGAATCACTTCCCAATGGTATGTTCCGGGTTCGTTTAGATAATGAGGATCTGATTCTAGGTTATGTTTCGGGGAGGATCCGACGTAGTTTTATACGGATATTACCCGGAGATAGAGTCAAAATCGAAGTAAGTCGTTATGATTCAACCAGGGGACGTATAATTTATAGACTTCGCAACAAAGATTCGAACAATTAGGCGCCTCTTGAAACATTCCTTTCATGGGGTGCGGATACAATTAGAGGTTCAAAATTCTCAAGAGACTTATTTTCTTCCAAGGAGTGGATTCGGTTTTAAGTTAAGGAATGACAAATATGAAAATAAGGGCTTCTGTTCGGAAAATTTGTGAAAAATGTCGATTGATCCGTAGGCGGGGACGAATTATAGTAATTTGTTCCAACCCGAGACATAAACAGAGACAGGGGTAAAGGGGTAATCCTTTTAAAAGGGGATTCTCTAAAGGACCTGATGTACAAAAAAAGGATCTGTTTTGACATGAAATGGATATATCCGTATATCTCTGACTCATATTTATGAGAATGATAAAATATGACAAAACCTATACCAAGAATTGGTTCACGTAGGAGTGGACGTATTGGTTCACGTAAGACTGGACGTAGAATACCAAAAGGAGTTATTCATGTTCAAGCGAGTTTCAACAATACCATTGTAACTGTTACAGATGTACGAGGTCGGGTGGTTTCTTGGTCCTCCGCGGGCACTTGTGGATTCAAGGGCACAAGAAGAGGGACACCATTTGCTGCTCAAACCGCAGCAGGAAATGCTATTCGTACAGTGGTGGATCAGGGTATGCAACGAGCAGAAGTCATGATAAAGGGTCCTGGTCTCGGAAGAGATGCAGCATTACGAGCTATTCGTAGAAGCGGTATACTATTAAGTTTCGTACGTGACGTAACCCCTATGCCACATAATGGATGTAGACCCCCTAAAAAAAGACGTGTGTAAAAATAAAAAAAAGAATTGAACCCCTTTTTTTTTAATTTCAAGAGAAATAAATGATTCAGAAATCTGATCAAATAATATTAGTATGGTTCGAGAAGAAGTAGCAGTATCCACTCGAACATTACGGTGGAAGTGTGTTGAATCAAGAGTAGACAGTAAGCGCCTTCATTATGCGCGTTTCATGCTGTTCCCGCTTATGAAGGGTCAAGCAGATATGATAGGTATCGCGATGCGAAGGGCTCTACTTGGGGAAATAGAAGGAGCATGTATCACACGTGCAAAATCCGATAAGGTACCGCATGAATATTCTATGATAGCCGGTATTGAAGAATCTGTACATGAAATTTTCATGAATTTAAAAGAAATTGTATTGAGAAGTAATCTGTATGGAACTCTCGACGCATCTATTTGCGTCAGGGGTCCTAGATATGTAACTGCTCAAGATATCATCTCACCACCCTCCGTGGAAATAGTTGATACTACACAACATATAGCTAGCCTGACAGAGCCAATTGATTTGTGTATTGAATTAAAAATCGAGAGGAATCGCGGATATCGTATGAAAACCCCATCTAACTATCAAGATGGAAGTTACCCTATGGATGCTGTATTCATGCCTGTTCGAAATGTGAATCATAGTATTCATTCTTATGGGAATGGGAACGAGAAACAAGAGATACTTTTCCTCGAAATATGGACAAATGGGAGTTTAACCCCTAAAGAAGCACTTCACGAAGCTTCCCGTAATTTGATTGATTTATTTATTCCTTTTTTACACGCGGAGGAACGGGACACTCATTTAGAGGACAATCAAAACAGGGTGACTTTACCCCTTTTTCCCTTTGATGATGGGTTGGCTAATATAAGGAAAAACAAAAAGGGAAATGCATTGAAATGTATTTTTATTGACCAATTAGAATTGCCTCCCAGGACTTATAATTGTCTTAAAAGGTCCAATATACATACATTATTGGACCTTTTGAGTAATAGTCAAGAAGATCTTATGAGAATTGAGCATTTTCGCATAGAAGATGTAAAAAAAATATGGGACATTTTACAGAAACATTTCGAAATTTATTTACCTAAGAAAAAGTTTTAAATCCATTGGAATTAGTTCATTTTTACTAAAAAAAAATGGTTTTGAATCTTTAGCACGATCCGTATATTTGGAATGTATCCATAATGAAATTTAAGAGATGTATCTAGGGGAGATTCGCTCTGAAACGACTATTCCCTAGATACATACGTTATGGTATTTTTTTTTATTTTATTTCACGGTTAAATCCATTTATTTAAAAAAGACCTAAAGTTAGAGATTTATCAATAGGTAATGTTGCTCCAATACCTAACCAAAGAGCTACTGCGGTGCCGATCAAAAAAACGGTTGTAGCTACTGGACGACGAAATGGGTTTTGGAATTTATTAACATTCTCCAAAAAAGGTACTGTCAATAATCCCACCGGTACTGAAACCATTAAAAGAACACCCAACAGCTTATTGGGTACTGTACGGAGTATTTGAAATACGGGAAAGAAATACCATTCGGGTAATATTTCCAAGGGAGTTGCAAATGGATCCGCGGGTTCACCAATCATTGACGGTTCTAGAACCGCTAGACCTACGGTACATGCAATAGTACCTAGAATAACTACTGGAAAAATATATAAAAGATCGTTAGGCCATGCGGGTTCGCCATAATAATTATGGCCCATCCCTTTAGCCAATTTAGCTCTTAATACAGGATCATTTAAATCAGGTTTCTTTGTTATTGGGATAGGTGAATTTTTATGGATCCATCCCCCGAGGGAACCGGACATGATAATTTTTCATCATCCGGCTCGAGCAAGAGTCAAAGGAAAAACTGGATCCATAAAAAATCGATATGTGATCCACACATATATGACTCTACATAAAAAAAGATTTATCGGATTCCATTTTTCCGAGTTGCAACTAGCCATTGCAAGGAATTCAGTTCTTACAGGTAAATGCTCAATACCCAAGTGGGCTTGCAAATTTGATCATGATCAAGTGCTTTTTGGATGGTCTCATGCCTTGTGATTTGTGTTTATCCCCACGATATATAGAGCCTTCTTAACGTTACATACAAAGGATTTACTTGTTACTAATAAAGTCTAGCCTTGCTCTTCCTTAGATCCCTTGTTTCACTCCGATAGTATCATAGATCGGGATCGATGCACAGGAAATGAATGCGTTTCCATACTATAAGTAAATAGATAGAACGTAATCTGGTTTATTTCACATTACTTATTCTACCGGATCTTACGGAGCCTGTTCATGCGCAACATGATTAGGGTCTGATCATAGAAAAGATTCTCCTCAAACGAACCAGCCTATCCTGTGTAAGGGGGCTTACACGTTGGTTGGAATAGAGACACATTTGGTTGTGAATTCCAATGTGGCAGATAAAATCATATATCCGCACGGCCAAATCGATAGTTCAAGTCACACACTCCCATAATCCATCTCTCTTCGGGGAATCCACTTCAACTACTCGTATCAAATTAAAGAATACTTTTGGGTTAGTTGAGGGAAAATTTCCAACTAAAATGTCTTATTTTTTTTTTCAATAATCCATATTTGTAGCAATGAAATACTATAGTTCCTCGCCGAAACGAAATGATATATGATCAATTACAAATATCTATAGTATGTCTTCTCTATAAAGGACCTGAAATACCTTGCTTACGTATCATTGGGAAGTGCATTAACATAAATACGGTAGTAAGAAGAGGTAATACAAAAGTGTGTAAACTATAAAAACGGGTCAAAGTGGATTGACCCACACTAGCACTTCCACGTAATAGCTCTACCAAGGCGAACCTATTACAGGAATCGCTTCAGGTACGCCTGTCACGATTTTGACTGCCCAATAACCAATTTGGTCCCAAGGTAAGGAATAACCAGTTACACCAAAAGATGCAGTCAATACAGCCAAAACCACACCCGTAACCCAAGTTAATTCGCGAGGTTTTTTAAATCCACCTGTGAGATAGACACGAAATACGTGCAGGATCATCATTAGAACCATCATACTTGCTGACCATCGATGCACTGATCGGATTAACCAACCAAAGTTGGCTTCAGTCATTATGTATTGAACAGAGGCAAAAGCCTCCGTAACGGTCGGACGATAGTAAAAAGTCATAGCAAAACCCGTAGCCACTTGTACTAAAAAACAAGTAAGTGTGATCCCCCCTAGACAATAAAATATGTTGACATGAGGAGGAACATATTTACTAGTTATATCATCGGCAATCGCCTGAATCTCGAGACGTTCCTCGAACCAATCATATACTTTATTGAGATAGGTAAACCGACGGACCCCCCTAAGAACCGTATATGAAAATTTCATCTCGTACGGCTCAAGCGGAAACACCAAAATACTGGTTAAAACAGATATGTAATAGAAAGTTTGAAACTTATTAATAACTTGGTTCAAACATCTCTGAGGGTATGAAGGAACCAAAATCCGAAATCCCCCCTTTTTGATGATAATGCTAAAATCTCAAGTGGGCTCATCCGTCTTTATATTGATCGTTACAGGCCTCTTGAATTTTCTCTTCCCCCTTTTTTTTTATTTGATTTGTTGTTTGTGCGTCATTTTTTTTACTATTGATAGGAATTCTCTTGTTGAGACCCTATGATTTGATTGAAACCTCAGATTCATACTAGAACCACGATGATTCGCCCTAAAGCTAAGCCAAAGGTTCTCTGAGTAAGAACCATTTGATCATCACTTACTTAATGAATGAATGTTATGACTAAAAATCCAGAGAAAGATTTGTCCCTCGGTCAAAGTCAAAATAAACACGATTCGGAAAGAGAAAAAATCGTTCGATTTCTGAAATACCTCTTTGAAAATTTTTGGAGTAGGAGTCCGGTCGCGAGGTCTGAATAGTAGGTATGAATCATAGTTCAAATATTTCTCTTGAGCTATTCCATGTATTCCGTGCTCCAGATACTCGAATAAATATCCGACGGGGCAGAACCATCTCCATTGAGATGAGATGACAGACCCCATTTCTGCACTATCAATAGGATCAATTATAACAAGTCACACACTCATATTCCGGAACTACCGAAACAACGAAATTCCGCGGTCGAACTACCAGAATGGTCCAGAAATCCGAGTCCTAAGTGATTCATTTTTGATTCAAAAGCTAGGACTTCGTTGTTCTTGTGGGCCTAACTCATTGAAATTCCATCCAGTAAAACGGAAGAATTATAAATCTCCAAAATAATAGATAGGAATATCGCAAATAGAGCCATTGCGACACCCATTAAGGGGGTAGTTCCCCATCCAGGAGCTACTTTACCATATTCCGAATTCAATGGTTTCAATAAATCCCCTGTAAGAGTTCTTCTTGGCCCAGATCTAGAACTGTCCTCAACGGTTTGTGTAACCATAAATCCTATTGCATTGGTTGAGATCTGTTGACTTTGTATACTATTCCGTTGTAAATAAACGATCTTGTCGTAACGTGGATCCACCATATCGTGGTCTTGAAATTTTCTAATAATGGAAACAGCAACCTTAGTCGCCATCTCTATATCCGGTTCACTTGTAAGCTTTACTGGGTATGCCTTATATACCGCTTTTGGGCAGCCCTCTCAACAACTAAGAGATCCGTTCGAGGAACACGGAGACTAGTTGAAATGATGAACCTCCCTATTAGTTGGGAGGCTCATTACTTCAATTGAGATAATGAAAAATCATTTCATCTTTTTAGTCGAAATCCTAGGCGGGTCTCGAAAAAAGATAGCGAAAAAAATTATCAAATTATCCCTAGAGTCGAAATTAACAGGAATGTATAAACCAATGCTTCCATAGATTCGATCGTGGTTTACAATTATAGCTTCCACACCTGTGCATTTGGGATCATTTCCCAGACAAGGAAAGGGTAATATTTAAAGAAAAGCAATAATGAAAATACAAATTTCTCCGGTACCCCGCCTATACCTATGCTAAAAAAAAAAAAATAGAGGCGAATGATGCCAGACCAGAACAACGTTGTATCAAACTACTTGTCTCCTTGTAGTTGGATCCCCAAGTTTTTGGAATGCCCCAAATTCGACTTGAGCATCCAAATCTGGGTCAATCCCAGCAAAAACATCTCTGAACAAGGTTCTAGCACCGTGCCAAATGTGTCCGAAAAAGAAGAGCAAAGCAAACGAAGCATGTCCAAAAGTGAACCAACCCCTTGGACTGCTACGAAAAACGCCATCAGATTTCAAAGTAGCACGATCTAATTCAAAAATTTCCCCCAATTGCGCACGTCTAGCATATTTTTTCACAGTAGCGGGATCACTATAGCTGATTCCATTGAGTTCGCCACCATAGAACTCAACAGTTACGCCTACTTGTTCGACACTATATTTTGATTCTGCCCTTCTAAAAGGAACATCGGCTCGCACAATTCCGTCTCCGTCTACCAAAACGACTGGAAATGTTTCAAAAAAGTAGGCATACGGCGTACAAAAAGCTCATGCCCCTCTTTATCTCTAAAGACGGGGTGCCCTAACCACCCAACAGCTATTCCATCCCCGTTGTCCATTGAGCCTGCTCGGAATAATCCCCCTTTCGCCGGATTATTACCGATGTAATCATAAAAAGCTAATTTTTCGGGAACTTTAGACCAAGCTTCTGATAAACTCAGATTTTCGGCTAGTCCGGTGCCAACTCTTCGATATATTTCTTGTTGGAAGTACCCCTGATCCCATTGATAACGGGTGGGCCCAAATAATTCGACAGGGGTAGTTGCTGAACCATACCACATAGTTCCAGCAACTACAAAAGCTGCAAAAAAGACAGCAGCGATACTACTGGAAAGGACAGTTTCAATATTACCCATACGTAATCCTTTGTATAGTCGTTGGGGCGGGCGGACACTAAGATGGAATAGGCCCGCTAATATGCCCAATGTCCCCGCTGCAATATGATGGGAGGCTATTCCCCCCGGAACAAAAGGATCAAAACCTTCTGCCCCCCACGCTGGATTTACAGGTTGTACTTTTCCGGTTAGGCCATAGGGGTCGGACACCCATATTCCAGGACCATACAAGCCTGTTACATGAAATGCACCAAAACCAAAGCAAGCCAACCCTGAGAGAAATAAATGAATTCCAAAGATCTTGGGCAAATCCAAGGAGGGTTTTCCCGTACGTTCATCACAGAAGATTTCTAGGTCCCAATACACCCAATGCCAGATGGCTGCTAAGAAGCACAAGCCGGAAAACACAATATGTGCCCCGGCCACACCTTCGTAACTCCAAATACCCGGATTCGCTACAGTTCCTCCTGTGATACTCCAACCACCCCATGAATTGGTTATTCCTAAACGAGTCATGAAGGGTATAACGAACATACCCTGTCTCCACATTGGATCAAGAACGGGGTCAGAGGGATCAAAAACCGCTAATTCATATAGGGCCATCGAGCCGGCCCAACCAGCAACTAGAGCTGTATGCATTATATGGACAGAAAGTAAGCGACCGGGATCATTCAATACGACGGTATGAACACGATACCAAGGCAAACCCATGGAAATACCCCTTTTTTATCAAAGATAAATGGACACTATGTGACTTTATCGCATTGGAAAAGACTATGCTATGGCCCTCCGCCTTTCAGTGGATTATCTCGAGGCAAGGGTTAATATTTATTCCCTTCCATTGGAAATAATTGAACAATTCAATTCTGTTCGTAGGAACAAAGAGAAACAAATCTATTCTATACCCGATAAGTACCAATACGCAATGGGGGGGGGCTGGTCCCATTTTTTTTTGAGCAAATGCATAGAGACTTGTTCATCATTCGAATGACCCATTCGTAATAATTTTTTTTTCCGTTATTCATTCTGTCTTACTCCATGAACCCTCCAATCTATGGATAAAATCCAATAAACGTTTTTAAAATAAACGAAAATATTAGGAAGGTGAGAAAGCCATTGTTACGTTTCCCACATCAAAGTAAAATATAGTACTTAGTGCTTTTTTTTAACTTAATGCCCATTGGTGTTCCAAAAGTGCCTTTTCGGAATCCTGGAGAGGAAGATGCAGTTTGGGTTGACGTATAGTGCGACTTGTCAGACATATTGGGTCATATGGGATTTCCCCGTTCTCTCCCCCGATCGAGATACCCCCTGTTTTGCCCAAGAAAGATTGATTGAATCGTTAATAATAATTAGAATTCGAATTCGGAGCGTGAAGCGCAATTAGATCAATTTTTTTGTTGGTTTGGGGATCAAAATTATATCAATTAATCCGTATTATCAACTAGAATAATTTATGGTTAGGTTGGACCAATAAGAAGTATCCAGGCTCCGTTCAGGAAATACCAAATTGGGAATCTACGGATAATTACCGCTTGTATCATAACGGATTCTTATTATATTTATATTATACCATAACATAATGTATAATATAAGTGATCTTAAACTGCCAATCAATAAAGTAATATGATGAATACATCAAATATCTGGTATTGGTGGAAGGCATGAAACCGGCCGAATTGAAAAAAAAAAAAAACAAGTCGTAGCAAAAGCAAAAAGAAGTGGTACTGGGATTATTTGTACTATATGTGCAAATAGAATTCGGGCAGATTTTTACCCGGAGTAGAGCATAAACCTAAAAGAATTGAGGAGGCCCGTTTAGGAACAAGAAAATAACATCGCGATTCGAATCTCGATGAAACCAATACATCAATGAGAGGTTAGTTCGATAAGTTCAATGAATTCTTTTTTTTTTTTATTATAGGTTAAAATTCTTATAGGTTAAAGGGAAGCGATTCAAAACTCATGTTTCTTAAAAATGGAAGAAAAAGCCTCTTCGTTTAGTTAGGAAAAAACTTTTTTTTTACGAAAAAACAAAAAACAAAGAGGGCTGGAATCGACACATTGATTCTTTTTTTTTTTTTTTGTTTCGCCATTTTTTGAACCGTATGCATCTAAAGGCGCGTGTGCGGTTCCGAAGGAAATTTTGTCCTAATCAACCGACTTCATCGAGAAAGATTACTTTTTTTAGGGCAAGAGATTGATAGCGAGATCTCAAATCAAATTGTAGGTCTCATGATATATCTCAGTATAGAGGATGCGACCAGGGATCTTTATTTGTTTATAAACTCTCCCGGCGGGTGGGTAATCCCCGGAATAGCTATTTATGACACTATGCAATTTGTGTCACCAGATGTACATACAATATGCATGGGATTAGCCGCTTCAATGGGATCTTTTATCCTGGTCGGAGGAGAAATTACCAAACGTCTAGCATTCCCTCACGCTTGGCGCCAATGAGTTTTTTTTTTATTTGAGAGAAAACATAAGACTATGCCTTCGCTATACGGAATATAAATAATAAGTAATAATAGCATGGCACCTCGAGCTCGATATTAACAAACCATTATTTCATTTTTTTTTCCATAACATGAGATTCCGTATCGAGATAGTAGTATGAAACAAAGGTTATTTCCCGATTTCATCTTCTGTATCGGAGGTCTGTTTCAGCGTCACAAACAAATCCTTTTTTGCTTCTACACCAGAAGTCTCTTTCCGATATTTAGGTTATGAAAGAGTACGAAAGAAAAAAAAATTTAACTTATTTGATCCGATCAGAAAGATACTTTGGGATTGCAGAATCACAGGACGAGATAAAAAAAAATATATAAAGCAACGGAACCATCATAGTATTTTTGGCTCCTCCGAAAGGAAGGATGGTAAATGGAGCATTCAACGATCTGGATCTGATGGATCTTATTTGTCTCTTTCTTCAATGGAAGGGAAAAGGAAATTCCATTTAGGAGCCGTATGCAATGCACAAAAAAATATGCCTGTACGGTTGTTCAATTCTATCTTTTTCCTCTTGCTTGTTATTCTTTATCCTACCCCTTCATGCGATCGCGCGAGATAGGGGAACCATTCATTATGTTATTATATCGCCAGGGTTATGATCCACCAACCTGCTAGCTCTTTTTATGAGGCATCAACAGGAGAATTTATCCTGGAAGCGGAAGAACTACTAAGACTACGCGAAACCCTCACAAGGGTTTATGTACAAAGAACGGGAAAACCCTTATGGGTTATATCCGAAGACATGGAAAGGGATGTTTTTATGTCAGCAACAGAAGCCCAAGCTCATGGCATTGTTGATCTTGTAGCGATCGAAAATAACGGGGGTTTCGCATAAAAATCCTAGATTCTATCTCGAACCATAATTAGAATGATCCGTAAGTTCATATTTTATGTTCTTACCCAGGTAAAAAATTAAGAAGTAATTCATCATGATCGGGTTAGGATCGATCTAAACCGGCTTTTGGATACGATGCAGCATGCCAACTATTAAACAACTTATTAGAAATACAAGACAGCCAATCCGCAATGTTACGAAATCCCCTGCTCTTCGAGGATGTCCTCAGCGTCGAGGAATATGTACTAGGGTGTATGTGCGACGCGTTCAGATCATGGGCTGGAACAAATGAGACAATTTTTCCAGTATCAATGACCAGTACCAACGAATAGGATGGAATGGAGACGAACTCAATTCACTATCTAAAAATAGTGATCTATCATATACCTATATTGTGTTATTGTGTATGGTATGGTATGGAATTTATGGTTTCCATTGGTGCAAATCCAATCACCTCAATTTGAGATGAAAAGCAATTCCCCATTGGTAGCAAGTGGTATCCATTAAGCGGGGAAATTGAATTTTAAAAACAGAATAATTCTGTTCCTACTCTTGCAAGAACGGACTAACAGGGTCAGCTACCTAGCCAACCTTCACAACTAAATGCCGTCACTGTATGGATAGATCTCGTTGTGAAAAGACCTATTACTGTATAATTCATGGGTAGAGCCAAAGAGTGTGAACTGTACAAGTTACCAAAACATTGATTAAATGAGTAAGGGGCTCCGGTGTATAGAGAGGACCTCACCGTTTAAGAAGTAACCATAGAAACGATGGAAACCACTATTTCTATTTTATTTCTATTTTATTTATTTATCCATTTACTACGTATTTATTACTATTTATTTGATACTTAATATCGGTCAAATTTTGTATTTTAATATCGGTCAAAAATATTTTTTATTTTATTTTGGGGCGAAATGCAAATGCCTGGAAGAAATAAAAAATCGTGGTTGGGAAGGTCATAGTAGCAAAAGCCATTGGAATTTTTATTTTATACATCGGAAG
>NW_027182099.1:17500-22500 GCF_029961685.1 Aristolochia californica | reverse complement strand
CCAATATCAATAGGTTGATTGTTTCGCTCCTGTATCTTCCAAAAGGGAAAAAGATCCCTGAGAGTTGTTTCATGGATTCGAAAGAGAGTACTTGGGTTCTCCCAATAACTAAAAAGTGTATCATGCCTGACTGGGGTTCGCGGTGGTGGAGGAACCGGATCGGAAAAAAGAGGGATTCTAGTTGTAAGATAGCTAATGAAACCATAGCTGGAATTGAGATCTCATTCAAAGAGAAAGATATCAAATATCTGGAGTTTCTTTTTGTATCCTATACGGATGATCCGATCCGCAAGGACCATGATTGGGAATTCTTTGATCGTCTTTCTCCGAGGAAGAAGCGAAACATAATCAACTTGAATTCGGGACAGCTCTTCGAAATCTTAGTGAAACACTTGATTTGTTATCTCATGTCTGCTTTTCGTGAAAAAAGACCAATTGAAGTGGAGGGTTTCTTCAAACAACAAGGAGCTGAGGCAACTATTCAATCAAATGATATTGAGCATCTTTCCCATCTCTTCTCGAGAAACAAGGGGGGTATTTCTTTGCAAAATTGTGCTCAATATCATATGTGGCAATTCCGCCAAGATCTCTTCGTTAGTTGGGGGAAGAATCAGCACGAATCGGATTTTTTGAGGAACGTATCGAGAGAAAATTGGATTTGGTTAGACAATGCGTGGTTGGTAAACAAGGATCGGTTTTTTAGCAAGGTACGGAATGTATCGTCAAATATTCAATATGATTCCACAAGATCTATTTTCGTTCAAGTAACGGATTCTAGCCAATGGAAAGGATCTTCTGATCAATCCAGAGATCATTTCGATTCCATTAGGAATGAGGATTCGGAATATCACACATTGATCAATCAAACAGAGATTCCGCAACTAAAAGAAAGATCGATTCTTTGGGATCCTTCCTTTCTTCAAACGGAACGAACAGAGATAGAATCAGATCGATTCCCGAAATGCCTTTCTGAATATTCCTCAATGTCCCGGCTATTCACGGAACGTGAGAAGCAGATGAATAATCATCTGCTTCCGGAAGAAATCGAAGAATTTCTTGGGAATCCTACAAGATCAATTCGTTCTTTTTTCTCTGACAGATGGTCAGAACTTCATCTGGGTTCGAATCCTACGGAGAGGTCCACTAGAGATCAGAAATTGTTGAAGAAACAACAAGATGTTTCTTTTGTCCCTTCCAGGCGATCGGAAAATAAAGAAATGGTTGATATATTCAAGATAATTACGTATTTACAAAATACCGTCTCAATTCATCCTATTTCATCAGATCCGGGATGTGATATGGTTCCGAGGGATGAACCGGATATGGACAGTTCCAATAAGATTTCATTCTTGAACAAAAATCCATTTTTTGATTTATTTCATCTATTCCATGACCGGAACAAAGGGGGATACACGTTACACCACGATTTTGAATCAGAAGAGAGATTTCAAGAAATGGCAGATCTATTCACTCTATCAATAACCGAGCCGGATCTGGTGTATCATAAGGGATTTTCCTTTTCTATTGATTCCTACGGATTGGATCAAAAAAAATTCTTGAATGAGGTATTCAACTCCAGGGATGAGTCGAAAAGGAAATCTTTAGTGGTTCTACCTCCTATTTTTTATGAAGAGAATGAATCTTTTTATCGAAGGATCAGAAAAAAATCGGTCCGGATCTCCTGCGGGAATGATTTGGAAGATGATCCAAAACCAAAAATAGTGGTATTTGCTAGCAACAACATAATGGAGGCGGTCAATCAATATAGATTGATCCGAAATCTGATTCAAATCCAATATAGCACCTATGGGTACATAAGAAATGTATCGAATCGATTCTTTTTAATGAATCGATCCGATCGCAACTTCGAATATGGAATTCAAAGGGATCAAATAGGAAATGATCCTCTGAATCATCTAACTATAATAAAATATACGATCAACCAACATTTATCGAATTTGAAAAAGAGTCAGAAGAAATGGTTCGATCCTCTTATTTCTCGAACCGAGAGATCCATGAATCGGGATCCTGATGCATATAGATACAAATGGTCCAATGGGAGCAAGAATTTCCAGGAACATTTGGAACATTTCTTTTCTGAACAGAAACACCGTTTTCAAGTAGTGTTCGATCGATTACGTATTAATCAATATTCGATTGATTGGTCCGAGGTTATCGACAAACAAGATTTGTCTAAGTCACTTCGTTTCTTTTTGTCCAAGTCACTTCTCCTTTTGTCCAAGTCACTTCTCTTTTTGTCTAAGTCACTTCCTTTTTTCTTTGTGAGTATCGGGAATACCCCCATTCATAGGTCCGAGATCCACATCTATGAATTGAAAGGTCCGAATGATCAACTCTGCAATCAGTTGTTAGAATCAATAGGTGTTCAAATCGTTCATTTGAATAAATTGAAACCCTTCTTATTGGATGATCATGATACTTCCCAAAGATCGAAATTATTGATCAATGGAGGAACAATATCACCCTTTTTGTTCAATAAGATACCAAAGTGGATGATTGACTCATTCCATACTAGAAAGAATCGCAGGAAATCCTTTGATAACACGGATTCCTATTTCTCAATGATATCCCACGATCGAGACAATTGGCTGAATCCCGTGAAACCATTTCATAGAAGTTCATTGATATCTTCTTTTTATAAAGCAAATCGACTTCGATTCTTGAATAATCCACATCACCTCTGGTTCTATTGTAACAAAAGATTCCCTTTTGATGTGGAAAAGACCCGTACCAATAATTATGATCTTACATATGGACAATTCCTCAATATCTTGTTCATTCGCAACAAAATATTTTCTTCGTGCGTCAGTAAAAAAAACATGTTTTTTTTGGAGAGAGATACTATTTCACCAATCGAGTCACAGGTATCTGACATATTCATACCTAACGATTTTCCACAAAGTGGTGACGAAACGTATAACTTGTACAAATCTTTCCATTTTCCAATTCGATCCGATCCATTCGTTCGTAGAGCTATTTACTCGATCGCAGACATTTCTGGAACACCTCTAACAGAGGAACAAATAGTCAATTTTGAAAGAACTTATTGTCAGCCTCTTTCAGATATGAATCTATCTGATTCAGAAGGGAAGAACTTGCATCAGTATCTCAGTTTCAATTCAAACATGGGTTTGATTCACACTCCATGTTCTGAGAAATATTTACCACCCGGAAAGAGGAAAAAACGGAGTCTTTGTCTAAAGAAATGCGTTGAGAAACGGCAGATGTATAGAACCTTTCAACGAGATAGTGCTTTTTCAAATCTCTCAAAATGGAATCTGTTCCAAACCTATATGCCATGGTTCCTTACTTCGACAGGGTGCAAATATCTAAATTTCACCCTTTTAGATACTTTTTCAGACCCATTGCCGATACTAAGTAGCAGTCAAAAATTTGTATCTGATATTATGCATGGATCAGATATATCATGGCCAATTCCTCAGAAAAAATGGTTGGCGATTCTTCCACAATGGAATCTGATAAGTGAGATGCCGAGTAAGTGTTTACAGAATCTTCTTCTGTCCGAAGAAATGATTCATCGAAATAATGAGTCACCCGTTCTATTGATATGGAGACATCTGAGATCACCAAATGCTCGGGAGTTCCTCTACTCAATCCTTTTCCTTCTTCTTGTTGCTGGATATCTCGTTCGTACACATCTTCTCTTTGTTTCCCGAGCCTCTAGTGAGTTACAGACAGAGTTAGAAAAGATCAAATCTTTGATGATTCCATCATACACGATTGAGTTGCGAAAACTTCTGGATAGGTATCCTACATCTGAACAGAATTCTTTCTGGTTAAAGAATCTCTTTCTAGTTGCTCTGGAACAATTAGGAGATTCTCTGGGAGAAATACGGGGTTCTGCTTCTGGCGGCAACATGCTATTGGGTGGTGGTCCCGCTTATGGGGTCAAATCAATACGTTCTAAGAAGAAATATTTGAATATTAATCTCATTGATATCATCGATCTCATAAGTATCATACCAAATCCCATCAATCGAATCACTTTTTCGAGAAATACGAGACATCTAAGTCGTACAAGTAAAGAGATCTATTCATTGATAAGAAAAAGAAAAAACGTGAACGGTGATTGGATTGATGATAAAATAGAATCCTGGGTCGCGAACAGTGATTCGATTGATGATGAAGAAAGAGAATTCTTGGTTCAGTTCTCCACCTTAACGACAGAAAAAAGGATTGATCAAATTCTATTGAGTCTGACTCATAGTGATCATTTATCAAAGAATGACTCTGGTTATGAAATGATTGAACAACCGGGATCAATTTACTTACGATACTTAGTTGACATTCATAAAAAGTGTCTAATGAATTATGAGTTCAATAGATCCTGTTTAGCAGAAAGACGGATATTCCTTGCTCATTATCAGACAATCACTTATTCACAAACCTCGTGTGGGGCTAATAGTTTTAATTTCCCATCTCATGGAAAACCCTTTTCGCTCCGCTTAGCTCTATCCCCTTCTAGGGGTATTTTAGTGATAGGTTCTATAGGAACTGGACGATCATATTTGGTCAAATACCTAGCGACAAACTCCTATGTTCCTTTCATTACGGTATTTCCGAATAAGTTCCTGGATGACAAGCCTAAAGGTTATCTTATTGATGATATCGATATTGATGATAGTGACGATATCGATATTGATGATAGTGACGATATTGATGATGACCTTGATACGGAGCTGCTAACTATGACGAATGCGCTAACTATGTATATGACGCCGAAAAAGGAAATGGACCGATTTGATATCACCCTTCAATTAGAATTAGCAAAAGCAATGTCCCCTTGCATAATGTGGATTCCAAACATTCATGATCTGTATGTGAATGAGTCGAATTACTTATCCCTCGGTCTATTAGTGAACTATCTCTCCAGAGATTGTGAAAGATGTCCCACTAGAAATATTCTTGTTTTTGCTTCGACTCATATTCCCCAAAAAGTGGATCCCGCTTTAATAGCT
>NW_027182098.1:22500-24313 GCF_029961685.1 Aristolochia californica | reverse complement strand
AAAAAATTCAACAGCATAAAGAATGGTTTACGTTATGCAAGAAACACATGTATATGTGATATTAGATATTCATTAATTATCCATATATGGACTATACATACAAATAAAATAATAGAAATATATATTCTATTCTATTTTTTATTTATTATATTATTATTATTTTTTATTTTATATTATAATATTATTTTATATTTTGTATATAATATATTATTATTATTTATATTATATATATATTATATATAATATATATATATTTATTCTTTCCTACTACTGAATTTGAATTCAATAGGAGTTCTTCCGTTTTATTTTATCTGTGACTGGGGATTGAATGAATAAACAATAAACAGATGAAGTCAAGCATATAGAGGAGAACAGAACGTGCCAAGAATAAAAAGAGTGGCTTAGACCAAAGAAATGGAATAACTAGAACCTTTTGGATTTACAAAGACTACACGGTAGAAATTATAAAGGAGATATTGAAGTCGTTCTGCTGATTCAGGGATATCATTACCTCAATTCACTTTTGAGTTCTTAGTTACTTCGGGCGGATGGGTCTTAATGATGAAATAATAAGTAATAATTCATTGGTTGATTGTATCATTAACCATTTCTTTATTTTGGTGTGAGGAGCTTACCATGAATCCACTGATTTCTGCCGCTTCTGTTATTTGCTGCTGGGTTGGCCGTAGGGCTTGCTTCTATTGGACCTGGGTTGGCCAAGGTACTGCTGCGGGCCAAGCCGTAGAAGGTATCGCGAGACAACCAGAAGCAGAGGGTAAAATACGAGGTACTTTATTGCTTAGTCTGGCTTTCATGGAAGCTTTAACAATTTATGGGCTAGTCGTGGCATTAGCGCTTTTATTTGCGAATCCTTTTGTTTAATCCCATAAATATGAAAAATACGTCCTAATTTTCTTATTTTATTTTTTTGCTGTGTACCCGTCTCTTGCTTCTTAGAATTAGATCAACACTTCACCCCTATCATCTAATCACTTGTTGGTCTAATCACTTGTTCGTTGAAACAATACCCCGGGGAAGGACTAATTTGAGGATGAGGAATTAGCGAATCCACTCGCTTTCTTCCTTCCCGCCTTTAATGGAAGGGGAACCCCCCCCCCCTTTTTTTTTTTATTAGTTTGACTTTTATTTTATTAGATTAGGATGGAGCAAACATGAGGCCTGGGGTCTAGGGCTAATAAGTGTCTTATTGAGAACTTCTATAATCCATAATATAAATATAATAAATAATAAAAAAAAATTAGAATAGATTCAATTTCTTTATTTTTATTTTAAATAAGGAAATTAAGAAAAAAAAAAGAGATCAATCAACCAAAACAGAGGGATCAGGTGATACAAAAAGAACTCTGTTCGATTTTCTTAGTCCTATCTACAAGAGGAGATCATATGAAAAATGTAACCGATTCTTTCGTTTACTTGGGTCATTGGCCATCCGCCGGGAGTTTAGGGTTTAATACCAATATTTTAGCAACAAATCCAATAAATCTAAGTGTAGTGCTTGGTGTATTGATCTTTTTTGGAAAGGGAGTGTGTGCGAGTTGTTTATTTCAAGAATAGGCTGGATCCAACCAGCTGCATTTTTTTTTTTTTTTTTATTTAATTAAATAAGAAAGAAAGGTGCACGATCTCGACGAATTACTTCTGAATAAATTAAGAAATCATATGTAAGAACCATAGCATTTCGTGATTCATTGGTAAACCTTTGATTCTCTATTAGCCAATAATGAATGTGGGCCCATTAACATGGTTAAAGGTAAACCCTTTGAAGTCGAGGCACAAGAAGGTACTCTTTCTA
>NW_027182098.1:12500-17500 GCF_029961685.1 Aristolochia californica | reverse complement strand
GGAATAGATTCTCTATGTCTATTTTTGTACCACATACCCCGTTTCGAGAAAAGCAAATCTTTTCTAGGAATTCAGAATTTATTTGTAATAAGATTCTGATTCATCTCTTAGTTATAAAAATTTGCTTATCATGCCCAACCTAGATATTGTGAGGTACCATAATAAGGTCTTTGACCCTTGGAGGGTCAAAATGTGGAAATGAGGTGATTCAGATTCATCGCAGCTCCCCATAAAGAATTTCAATGTTTGAATTGGGGGTTCATAATGTAGGACTTATCTGATCTTATCAATTGTTCTTATAAATTTTGTTAGAAATTTTTTTTTTTTCGAAGAAATCGTGAATCTTTCTTAGTATTAAAGATCTCATCGAAAACTTACAGCAGCTTGCCAAACAAGGGCTAAGAGAAAAAAGAGTACGGGTATGACTGGCATAACATCTACGATTGGATTCAAAAAGGCATAAGTCTCGGGCAATTTGGCGAATAAAAAGCTACTCGAATGAAGGGCCGAATTAAGACAGATAGAGATTAAACTTAAGATATTAAGCATACCAAACATTTCGTTTTTAGAGATAATTTCATTTTTATCGTGATATAAGGGAAAAATAAAGAAAGAAGAGAAGGTTTGCCAAAAATCTTCCTTTTTCTTGGAACTCCCCCAATCAAAAATCCTTCAATTCTTAAATCTGATTCAATTCTTAAATCAGAGTAGAAGGAATCATACTTTCATACAATATCTTAATTGAATTATATGTAATGATCAATGAATTCATTTCGATTCTACATCTACACATTCTACACATGACGAATCTTAGCAACGCCCATTCTATAGATATTGGATTTAGGCTGAAATTGACGAACAGCCAATACCTATGTTAGTGTTTATTTGTGTCCAATATAAATCTAAATGGGGCGTGGCCAAGCGGTAAGGCACCGGGTTTTGGTCCCGTTATTCGGAGGTTCGAATCCTTCCGTCCCAGCCCGATTCTCTCATAGAAAAGATGAGGTACTTTTAGCCATCTTCCCTAATCCCCTAATAAAAGTAAGTGGGATATTGGATACAATGTGATTCCATTTTTTTTTTTGTTTCTTTCAGATTTCGAATCATTGTTTTATGAACTATATACTCCTTATTGATTGACTTTCTCACAAGCGTATCGATTCACATTCTTACACTCGCAATCGAGTGTCAATGACACGTGTATAATGTATAAAAAAAAATATAAATAGAATATATCTATTTACTTTTTATAGAAAGTATGGAAAGAAAAATGAAAGTCTCATTCATATGATATAGGATCATGTTAAATCCTTGCTGAGACTTCTCCAGATAAAATAAAAAAAAATACCTATCCTTCCATTTCCATATATATATATAAGCATATATATAAGCATATATCATATATATAAGCATATATATATATATTATATATAAGGAAATATAAGGAAGGTGTGGACTGCTGGGTAGCAATTAAGCCAATGATTATTCATGATTCCATATTGAATCAATTCCATACCGGGCATACCGGTTCAAAATTAGAGGAATGTTATGGTAAAACTTCGTTTGAAACGATGTGGTAGAAAGCAACGTGCGACTTGAAGGACATGGTCGGTTGTGGATGCAGGAATCCACCATTTTATATATCTGTGAAGATGCTCTTGGCTCGACATAGTTTGTTCTGTTACACTAGGAAACCAATTTTATTGGTTGTAAATAGTACATGATGGAGCTCGAGTATAAAGTATTGATTCATTTATCAGGGGAAGAGTCTAGGGTTAGTACCAATCAATAGGTTGGAAAAACTTCGTAACGTAAGTATATCTTCGATATAGAAATCGAAAGGGTCAAATTTGAAAGGGGTTCAAACCAAAAAGTTAAATAGTTCGGAATTGGTAAAAATATTTGACCAAAATTGTATCGTAGGGGAATCAATCATTCGTACGATTCTTTCAATAGAAAGAAATAATAAAAGGTATGTTGCTGCCATTTTGAAACGATTAAGAATCGCCGAAGTAATGTCTAAACCCAATGATTCAAAGCAAGGATAACGGATACCGGAACAAGTAAACTCCATTTTTCAACTGTTTCAACAACTCGAACTAGATTAGAATGTGGAAATAGATTCTAGGTGAGACAAATAAAAAAAAATGGGTTAGAGACGGCTCAATAAATGTTTAAGGATTTCCTCTCTAGGCCTTTGATAATTACCTAACTTGAGTTATGAGTACGAATGGTATTTTTCTTCTCAGGAGAGAAGAACAAAAAACGACTCCAATTTTTAGTTAGAGTCTAATTCAAAATTTTTTGGATACATTTGCCACTATATACATAAATTCGAATCATTCTTTCTTGAGCCGTATGAGGAGAAAACCTCCTATACGTTTCTAGGGGGGGGGGGGGATTCTTCATATACATCTATCCCAATGAGTCATCTATCGAATCGTTGCAATTGATGTTCGATCCCGAAGAGAGGGAAGAGATCTTCGTAAAGTCGGTTTTTACGATCCGATAAAGAATCAAACTTATTTAAATGTTCCTGCTATTCTATATTTCCTTGAAAGGGGCGCTCAACCTACAGGAACTGTTCATGATATTTCAAAGAAGGCGGAGGTCTTTAAAGAACTTCGAGTTAATCAAACAAAGTTCAATTAATGGAATCAAAAAGGGGTGCCTAGCATCTGGCTTTATGTAATTGTTTCTCCACTGATCTCTTTTTTTCTTGCTCTATTCACCATTGCTATAGAACGAAAAAAAAATCCTATCTATATTGAATTGATTTATAATTGATATAAGACAGATAGAAAAAAATCTCGAGTGATTAAATTACTGGATCTACGAAATGCCGGGATTACCATCAATAGGGTACTTTTTGTTATTGGATGTACTCCCCTAACAAACAAAGGGGGCAATCCCGCTTATTGTATCTGTATCTATATTCAATAAATTCAATATTTATTCCTACTTCTTCCTTAACTTATTCCCCCGTTTACACTTCATTTCTTATCTATGTAGTGCCAATCCAACACAAGTACTTTACTTAATTATTTAGGTTTGATGGTTTGATCAATTTGATATTTTTTTGTTTTATCAATATGCAATTCATATTGACAATGTTGTATCGAACAAATATAATTCGATCGTGGAGAAATAAATCTATTTCTCCACGGCCCATAAGTTTGTTTATTTACTTCATTTAAATGATGAGTTCACCAAATTCACTGCGATACAAGAATAAAAGTTTTTTTTTGTTTTTTGATATTATATATATTTATATATATTATATATAATATATATATTTATATTAATATTATATATATTAATATTATATTCTATTATTTTATATTTATTTTTTATTCCGATCATATCTACAATCTTATCCGGGTTGCTAACTCAATGGTAGAGTACTCGGCTTTTAAGTGCGACTATGATCTTTTACACATTTGGATGAAGCAACGAATTCGTCCATACCATTGGTAGAGTTTGTAAGACCACGACTGATCCAAAACGGGAATGAATGGAAAAAATAGCATGTCGTATCAATGGGGAACTCAGAGAATACTTCGAATACTTCATCCTTACCGGATGGGCAAAAAATCTTGTCTTTGCTTCTTTTCTTGGAACGGGACTAAAAAAATTAACCCTCGGGTCAAGTGAATAAATGGATAGAGCTCCATGGCTCCAATTATAGGGAAAGAAAAAGCAACGAGCTTTTTTTTTATTAAAATGAAATTAATATGAATTTGAATAATTTCCCGATCTAATTAGACGTTAAAAATATATATTAGTACCTGATGCGGGAAAAGGTTCCCCTGTGAGTGGATGATGCATTCCCTTTTTTATGAATCCTAATTATTAACTCTATTACGGAGTGAGTAAAGACGAATGTGTAGAAGAAACCGTATACTGACAAAAAGCTAATTTTTTCCAAAGTCAAAAGAGCGATCGGGTTGCAAAAATAAATGATTTCTTGTCATCCTTTTGTGAACTATAACGTGGAATTCGAACGAAAAAAAAAATGGGATGGAAAAAGAGAGTATCTGTTGATTGGTCTCCTTGTCTCCGGGGTATCCATTGTTTTTTTTTTTTTTTTTTTTCTTACTATATACCTTGT
Organism: Aristolochia californica; assembly: GCF_029961685.1. NCBI lineage: Eukaryota > Viridiplantae > Streptophyta > Magnoliopsida > Piperales > Aristolochiaceae > Aristolochia > Aristolochia californica. The sequence continues at coordinate 13,389 of NW_027182098.1, read as the reverse complement.
TTTGACTGTATCGCACTATGTATTGTATCATTTGATAACCCAAGAAATCCCCCATTCCTTTGGTTCAAGTATAATTTCAAATTAAATGGAGGAATTACAAGGATATTTAGAAATGGATAGATCTCCACAAAAACACTTCCTATATCCACTTCTCTTTCAGGAGTCTATCTACGTACTTGCTTATAATCATGGTTTAAATGGATCGACTGTTTACGAATCGATGGAAAATTTAGGTTATGACAATAAATTTAGTTCACTAATTGTGAAACGTTTAATTATTCGAATGCATCAACAGAACCCTTTTAATTTTATTATTTCGGGTAACGATTTTCACCAAAATAGATTCGTTAGGAAAAGCAAGAATTTGGATTCTCAAATCATATCAGAAGCTTTTGCAGTCATTATGGAAATTCCACTCTCCCTGCAATTAGTATCTTGCCTGGAAGAAAAAGAAGTAGCAAAATCTCATAATTTACGATCTATTCATTCAATATTTCCCTTTTTCGAGGACAAATTATCACATTTAAATCATGTGTTAGATATCTTAATACCCCACCCTATCCATCTGGAAATCTTGGTTCAAACCCTTAACTGCTGGATACAAGATGCTCCCTCTTTGCATTTATTGAGATTTTTTATCCACGAGTATCGTAATTCGAATAGTCTCGTTAGTTCAAAGAAATCCATTCCTTTTTTTTTTTTCTCAAAAGAGAATCAAAGATTATTCTTGTTTCTATATAACTCTCATGTATATGAATGCGAATCCATATTCGTTTTTCTCGGTAAACAAGCCTCTCGTTTACGATCAACATCCTCTGGAGCCTTTCTTGAGCGAACATATTTCTATGGAAAAATAGAGCATTTTTTAGTAGTGCTTTGTAATCATTTT
>NW_027182098.1:5000-7500 GCF_029961685.1 Aristolochia californica | reverse complement strand
GTAGTACTGCTTGTAGTAGCGGTCCTTATATATTGTATTAACAATCGAAATATGGTCGAAAGAAAAAATCTCTATTTGATGGGGCTTCTTCCTATACCTATGAATTCCATTGGACCCAGAAATGATACGTTGGAAGAATCTTTTTGGTCTTCCAATATCAATAGGTTGATTGTTTCGCTCCTGTATCTTCCAAAAGGGAAAAAGATCCCTGAGAGTTGTTTCATGGATTCGAAAGAGAGTACTTGGGTTCTCCCAATAACTAAAAAGTGTATCATGCCTGACTGGGGTTCGCGGTGGTGGAGGAACCGGATCGGAAAAAAGAGGGATTCTAGTTGTAAGATAGCTAATGAAACCATAGCTGGAATTGAGATCTCATTCAAAGAGAAAGATATCAAATATCTGGAGTTTCTTTTTGTATCCTATACGGATGATCCGATCCGCAAGGACCATGATTGGGAATTCTTTGATCGTCTTTCTCCGAGGAAGAAGCGAAACATAATCAACTTGAATTCGGGACAGCTCTTCGAAATCTTAGTGAAACACTTGATTTGTTATCTCATGTCTGCTTTTCGTGAAAAAAGACCAATTGAAGTGGAGGGTTTCTTCAAACAACAAGGAGCTGAGGCAACTATTCAATCAAATGATATTGAGCATCTTTCCCATCTCTTCTCGAGAAACAAGGGGGGTATTTCTTTGCAAAATTGTGCTCAATATCATATGTGGCAATTCCGCCAAGATCTCTTCGTTAGTTGGGGGAAGAATCAGCACGAATCGGATTTTTTGAGGAACGTATCGAGAGAAAATTGGATTTGGTTAGACAATGCGTGGTTGGTAAACAAGGATCGGTTTTTTAGCAAGGTACGGAATGTATCGTCAAATATTCAATATGATTCCACAAGATCTATTTTCGTTCAAGTAACGGATTCTAGCCAATGGAAAGGATCTTCTGATCAATCCAGAGATCATTTCGATTCCATTAGGAATGAGGATTCGGAATATCACACATTGATCAATCAAACAGAGATTCCGCAACTAAAAGAAAGATCGATTCTTTGGGATCCTTCCTTTCTTCAAACGGAACGAACAGAGATAGAATCAGATCGATTCCCGAAATGCCTTTCTGAATATTCCTCAATGTCCCGGCTATTCACGGAACGTGAGAAGCAGATGAATAATCATCTGCTTCCGGAAGAAATCGAAGAATTTCTTGGGAATCCTACAAGATCAATTCGTTCTTTTTTCTCTGACAGATGGTCAGAACTTCATCTGGGTTCGAATCCTACGGAGAGGTCCACTAGAGATCAGAAATTGTTGAAGAAACAACAAGATGTTTCTTTTGTCCCTTCCAGGCGATCGGAAAATAAAGAAATGGTTGATATATTCAAGATAATTACGTATTTACAAAATACCGTCTCAATTCATCCTATTTCATCAGATCCGGGATGTGATATGGTTCCGAGGGATGAACCGGATATGGACAGTTCCAATAAGATTTCATTCTTGAACAAAAATCCATTTTTTGATTTATTTCATCTATTCCATGACCGGAACAAAGGGGGATACACGTTACACCACGATTTTGAATCAGAAGAGAGATTTCAAGAAATGGCAGATCTATTCACTCTATCAATAACCGAGCCGGATCTGGTGTATCATAAGGGATTTTCCTTTTCTATTGATTCCTACGGATTGGATCAAAAAAAATTCTTGAATGAGGTATTCAACTCCAGGGATGAGTCGAAAAGGAAATCTTTAGTGGTTCTACCTCCTATTTTTTATGAAGAGAATGAATCTTTTTATCGAAGGATCAGAAAAAAATCGGTCCGGATCTCCTGCGGGAATGATTTGGAAGATGATCCAAAACCAAAAATAGTGGTATTTGCTAGCAACAACATAATGGAGGCGGTCAATCAATATAGATTGATCCGAAATCTGATTCAAATCCAATATAGCACCTATGGGTACATAAGAAATGTATCGAATCGATTCTTTTTAATGAATCGATCCGATCGCAACTTCGAATATGGAATTCAAAGGGATCAAATAGGAAATGATCCTCTGAATCATCTAACTATAATAAAATATACGATCAACCAACATTTATCGAATTTGAAAAAGAGTCAGAAGAAATGGTTCGATCCTCTTATTTCTCGAACCGAGAGATCCATGAATCGGGATCCTGATGCATATAGATACAAATGGTCCAATGGGAGCAAGAATTTCCAGGAACATTTGGAACATTTCTTTTCTGAACAGAAACACCGTTTTCAAGTAGTGTTCGATCGATTACGTATTAATCAATATTCGATTGATTGGTCCGAGGTTATCGACAAACAAGATTTGTCTAAGTCACTTCGTTTCTTTTTGTCCAAGTCACTTCTCCTTTTGTCCAAGTCACTTCTCTTTTTGTCTAAGTCACTTCCTTTTTTCTTTGTGAGTATCGGGAATACCCCCATTCATAGGTCCGAGATCCACATCTATGAATTGAAAGGTCCGAATG
>NW_027182098.1:0-2500 GCF_029961685.1 Aristolochia californica | reverse complement strand
TCATGATCTGTATGTGAATGAGTCGAATTACTTATCCTCGGTCTATTAGTGAACTATCTCTCCAGAGATTGTGAAAGATGTCCCACTAGAAATATTCTTGTTTTTGCTTCGACTCATATTCCCCAAAAAGTGGATCCCGCTTTAATAGCTCCGAATAAATTAAATACATGCATTAAGATACGAAGGCTTCTTATTCCACAACAACGAAAACACTTTTTCATTCTTTCATATACTAGGGGATTTCACTTGGAAAAGAAAATGTTCCATACTAACGGATTCGGGTCCATAACCATGGGTTCCAATGCACGAGATCTTGTAGCACTTACCAATGAGGCCCTATCGATTAGTATTACACAGAAGAAATCCATTCTAGACACTAATACAATTAGATCAGCTCTTCATAGACAAACTTGGGATTTGCGATCCAGGTAAGATCGGTTCAGGATCATGGGATCCTTTTCTATCAGATAGGAAGGGCTGTTGCACAAAATGTACTTCTAAGTAATTGCCCCATAGATCCTATATCTATCTATATGAAGAAGAAATCATGTAAGGAAGGGGGTTCTTATTTGTACAAATGGTACTTCGAACTTGGAACGAGCATAAAGAAATTAACGATACTTCTTTATCTTTTGAGTTGTTCTGCCGGATCGGTCGCTCAAGATCTTTGGTCTGCACCTGGACCCGATGAAAAAAATTGGATCACTTCTTATGGATTCGTTGAGAATGATTCTGATCTAGTTCATGGCCTATTAGAAGTAGAAGGCGCTCTGGTGGGATCCTCACGGACAGAAAAAGATTGCAGTCAGTTTGATAATGATCGAGTGACATTGCTTCTTCGGTCCGAACCGAGGAATCAGTTAGATATGATGCAAAATGGATCTTGTTCTATCGTTGATCAGAGATTTCTATATGAAAAATACGAATCGGAGTTTGAAGAAGGGGAAGGAGAAGGAGCCCTCGACCCACAACAGATAGAGGAGGATTTATTCAATCACATAGTTTGGGCTCCTAGAATATGGCGCCTTGTGGAAATATATTTGATTGTATCGAAAGGCCCAATGAATTGGGATTTCCCTATTGGTGGGCCAGGTCATTTCGGGGCAAGCGGATCATTTATCATAAAGAGGATGCGCTTCAAGAGAATGATTCGGAGTTCTTGCAGAGTGGAACCATGCAGTACCAGACACGAGATAGATCTTCCAAAGAACAAGGCTTTTTTCGAATAAGCCAATTCATTTGGGACCCTGCAGACCCATTCTTTTTCCTATTCAAAGATCAGCCCTTTGTCTCTGTGTTTTCACGTCGAGAATTCTTTGCAGATGAAGAGATGTCAAAGGGGCTTATTACTTCCCACACAAATCCTCCTACATCTATGTATAAAGGCTGGTTCATCAAGAATACGCAAGAAAAGCACTTCGAATTGTTGATTCATCGCCAGAGATGGCTTAGAACCAATAGTTCATTATCTAATGGATCTTTCCGTTCTAATACTCTATCCGAGAGTTATCAGTATTTATCAAATCTGTTCCTATCTAACGGAACACTATTGGATCAAATGACAAAGGCATTGTTGAGAAAGAGATGGCTTTTCCCGGATGAAATGAAACATTTGATTCATGTAACAGGAGAAAGATTTCCCATTCCTTAGCCGGAAAGATATGTGGCCATGAAAGAGGGATTAAGTGGAACAGAATTGACCGGGCGGTAGAGTCGTGGAAACGCTTGTTTCTTCCATATTTTGGACCTTAGCTCCATGGAAAATATGCTACTGCCGAAACATGGAAGAATTGAAATCTTAGATCAAAACACTATGTATGGATGGTATGAACTGCCTAAACAAGAATTCTTGAACGGCGAACAACCAGAGCCTATTTATTTTATTACTCACTACATCAAACAATTTCCATTAATGAAAGATGTAAATCCATTGGAAAATAAAAAAAGACGCATGTCCGATGAAATGAAATGGTTGTTGCTATCTGCTCCAATAATGAATCATTGGTTTAACTGAATAACTAAATAAAATAGATAGACCTTTCTCTTCGTCTCAGGTCGATGGATCTTCTCAATTGGAAGATCTCCTATATGGAGAATACACATTCCAGGTGACCGAGCCTAAATTCTAATTGTTTTGTTCCGAAGCAAAGATATCCGCGGGGGCCGGTTCGTCCTATTCAGATATTCACGACCAAGAGGTACTGGATTCTCTTTCGGATAGGCCCTGAAAGGAGAAGGAAGGCTGGAATGCCAACAGACGTCTATTATCTAATTCACCCGACCCGATAGTACCCATTTGGGCAACGTCCAGTGCCAATGTCACTGAATGGGGAAGTCACCAATCCCTAAAACGGACTATGTAATGTACTTTATCTGCTGGGTGACGGGCGGGCATTTTACCAGAGGTTTCTATTGTCTCAATCTACCCTTGTGTGATTCCTGTTGAAGCATATACTCGAGGGGTGGGTGCAGGGCGGACGATTTCAAAATGGACTCCTCA
>NW_027182097.1:0-20000 GCF_029961685.1 Aristolochia californica | reverse complement strand
AGTTCTTTTTTGAGTGAACTAGAAAGTTATTTTTCTAGTTATCTGAATAGCGGGACTAAGAATGACAATCGCGACTATGATTGTTACATGTATGATACTAAATATGATTGGAATAATCACATTAATAGTTGCATTGATAGTTATCTTCGTTCTGATATCAGTATTGATAGTGACATTTCAAGTGGTAACGATAATGACAGTGATAGTGACATTTATGGTTACATTTTTAGTGAAAGTTTAAGTGGTAATGACAGTGAGAGTTCTAGTATAAGAACTGGCGGTAATGACAGTGATTTCAACATCAGAGGAAGATCTAATGATTTCGATATAAATCAAAAATACAAACATTTATGGGTTCAATGTGAAAATTGTTATGGATTAAATTATAAGAAATTTTTTCGATCAAAAATGAATATTTGTGAACAATGTGGATATCATTTGAAAATGGGCAGTTCAGATAGAATTGAACTTTTGATTGATCCGGGCACTTGGGAACCTATGGATGAGGACATGGTCTCTATCGATCCCATTGAATTTCACTCGGAAGAGGAACCTTATAAGGATCGTATCGATTCTTATCAAAGAAAGACAGGTTTAACTGAGGCTGTTCAAACAGGCATAGGTCAACTAAATGGCATTCCTATAGCAATTGGGGTTATGGATTTTCACTTCATGGGGGGTAGTATGGGATCCGTAGTAGGCGAGAAAATCACCCGTTTGATCGAGTATGCTACTAATAGATCTCTACCTGTTATTATGGTGTGTGCTTCTGGAGGAGCACGCATGCAAGAAGGAAGTTTGAGTTTGATGCAAATGGCTAAAATATCTTCTGCTTCATATGATTATCAATCAACTAGAAAGTTATTCTATGTATCAATCCTTACATCCCCTACAACCGGTGGAGTAACAGCCAGTTTTGGTATGCTCGGAGATATCATTATTGCCGAACCAAATGCCTACATTGCATTTGCGGGTAAAAGAGTAATTGAACAAACATTGAATAAGACAGTACCCGACGGTTCACAAGGTGCTGAGTATTTATTCTCTAAGGGCTTATTCGACCTAATCGTACCGCGTAATCCTTTAAAGGGCGTTCTGAGTGAGTTATTTCAGCTACATGGCTTCTTTCCCTTGAATCAAAATTCAAAACACTAATCTCAATTATTTGTAACGAACTTTAGTTTATTGGAATCAAAGTCACAATAAGAAGAATGGAGTTTTCTTTGGTGACATAAGTTCAGTTCTAGAATCAGAAGTTTCAGATAATGACTTTTCATTCTTTTGTACGGATCTAATCTATTTTTTTTTCCTACCCCTATTACTGATTACTAATCAGTAACCCTCTTTCAACAGGAGAAAAGAGTGAATTCTTGCTTTCGTGGAATAGAATTTCAAAATGAAAATAAAAAATCAAAAGAATTCCATGTTTTTTATTACTTCTTACGCATTACCATTACATTAATACTATTAATTAAATTAATAGTATTATATTAATATATGGAATATAGATAAAATCTATAATCCTATAATCAAAGTGTTGCATCTTTCTATATTTCCTTCAGATTTCTATATCTCCCGAGAACCCACATTTTGTATTGTACTATGAATCCCTGTCGGGTCGAATCCTAACAAACCCTTCAGTAACTCGTAAGAAACTCTTTATTAGAAGATTAAGGGCACAAGAACAACAATACAATACAATAATAAAGCGGATTATATGTATTTCGTGTGGAGTCGTATAAACACGCTTATTTAGTTCTACATTTGTTGTACTTCTTATTATATACTTAATAATACTTATAATATAATATATAATACTTATAATTTAATTCACATACTTATTTTATTATATCTTTATAAGAGGTACAAATATTAAATCGGGGTACCCATTCTATGACAGATTTAAACTTTCCCTCTTTTTTTGTGCCTTTAGTAGGCCTAGTATTTCCGGCAATTGCAATGGCGTCTTTATCTCTTCATGTTCAAAAAAACAAGATTGTTTAGGTTCAGTGGGACCAAATCTAATCAATCAACACTTGGACTTGGATCATAATACAGATATCTATTTAGTAGAATATGGTACCACGTCTGGTCTGGATATGGTTCCTTTCGAACACAAAAAAAAAAAAAATCTTATGCATGCGGATACATGATATATGAAAAAATGCATATATATGCAGTATAGCTTTTTTTTAAGAAAAAATACATCAGTGGAAAAATGGAAAGTCAATGTATCTATATGTTATGTAGATATACATTGTGGGATCGTATGAAGAAGATGTTATTATTTTACATCTACCCAATTTGATGAATTACCCCTAAGGGTTCACATCATAATAGTGCTAGTTGATGAGAGTTACTTCGGGACAAAAAAAATAGTAAAGTCAAATTTAAATTCATTTGGCCTATTCTCTCAATTCCAATAGAATGCAACTGGATCTAATATGAACTGGCGATCAGAACGTATATGGATAGAACTTATAACAGGGTCTCGAAAAATAAGTAATTTCTGCTGGGCCTGTATCCTCTTTTTAGGCTCACTAGCATTCTTATTGGTTGGAACTTCCAGTTATCTTGGTCGGAATCTCATATCTTTGTTTCCGTCTCAGCAAATAATTTTTTTCCCTCAAGGGATCGTGATGGCTTTCTATGGAATAGCCGGTCTGTTCATTAGTTCCTATTTGTGGTCCACAATTTTGTGGAATGTAGGTAGTGGTTATGATCGATTCGATAGAAAAGAAGGAATAGTGTGTATTTTTCGTTGGGGATTTCCTGGAAAAAATCGCCGCGTTTTTCTACGATTCCTTATGAGAGATATCCAGTCAATCAGAATGGAAGTTAAAGGGGGTCTTTATCCTCGCCGTGTCCTTTATATGGAAATTAGAGGCCAGGGAGCCATTCCCTTGACTCGTACGGATGAGAATTTGACTCCACGAGAAATTGAACAAAAAGCTGCTGAATCGGCCTATTTCTTGCGCGTACCAATTGAAGTATTTTGAAATGAATTGAATAATGAATGCTTTCCCGGCATGAGATAAGAAAGGCAGGAATCCCCTTTAACCTTTAATATAATAGAATCTAACTGATAATAGAATCTAACTGAACTGAAGTTTCTTTCAAGGTGTTGATTCGAGCAAAACACGTTATATTCTATTTCCCCATTATATTCTGGTCTAATACCACTGTCACTGTGGCCCATAGAATAAAACAGGTGGACGTATATGGAACAACCATAATAATTAAATTGTTGTTCACCAAAACTATTTTTTATGCTTTATGCATATGGGACTCAACCCAATTCTGTTATGTTAGACTAGTAACAAGTCTAGTAAGTATGTATTCATCATACATATCAGAACAGAACATTTCGGAATACAGTACAGAATTTTTATTTTTAGACCCAATATTTCGTTGAATTGATACGTTAGATACAGACGGATGTAAATTATCTCTCTTTTTTTTCAATCGATTTTGATCCTTTCTTTTGCTCCTTGAAAAGGATTGCATCTTTCATAAACATCCAATTTATCTCGGGTTTCCCACACATTTTTGATTTCACCATCAATATTCTTCAGAAATATCCCCTCAATTATTCCCGCGGTGCGGGCATCTAGTGAAACATTTTGGAATAATTGATTGATCCAAGGGGAGTTCTTTCGTCTCGAAACCCGACTAATACTCATTACTTGAAGTGTGAATTGGGTCTTTCGGGCACTCATCGAAAGAAACAAATGAAGATGCAATTCAATTGGTGTAATTTGACCAATTTAGATATCTGAGATATCTGGGAACTTACTCATTTATTCATTTGGGGCAGACTTTTTATCTTTAATTCTAACTTCCATTTCTATAGCCCCTTCTAGATTCAAAGACTAAATAAAGAATTCAAATAATCAAATAAAAAAAGACGGATCCATAGGTTACATACCTTGTTATAGAACTCATGCTTCATAGAAATATCAGACGGAGTCGACGAATGAAGTAGGTTCATTAACAATTCACAGAACAAAAAGTGTCAAAAAAAAAGCATTGACCCCTCTCCCATATCTTGTATCTATAGTATTTTTGCCGTGGTGGATCTCTCTTTCATTTAATAAAAGTCTAGAGCCCTGGGTTATTAATTGGTGGAATACCAGGCAATCCGAAACTTTTTTGAATGATATTCAAGAGAAGAACATTCTAGAAAGATTCATAGAATTAGAAGAACTATTTCATTTGGATGAAATGATAAAGGAGTACCCGGAGACACAGATACAAAAGCTTCATATAGGAATCCACAAAGAAACGATACAATTGGTCAAAATATACAATGAAAATAATATCCATATTATTTTGCACTTCTCGGCAAATATAATCTGTTTCGCTATTCTAAGTGGTTATTCTATTCTGGGTAATGAGGAACTTGTCATTCTTAATTCTTGGATTCAGGAATTCCTATATAACTTAAGCGACACAATAAAAGCTTTTTCTATTCTTTTATTAACTGATTTATGTATCGGATTCCACTCGCCCCATGGTTGGGAACTAATGATCGGTTCGGTCTACAAAGATTTTGGCTTTGCTTATAACGATCAAATTATATCTGGTCTTGTTTCCACTTTTCCAGTTATTCTAGATACAATTTTGAAATATTTGATCTTCCATTATTTAAATCGGGTATCACCTTCACTTGTAGTGATTTATCATTCAATGAATGAATGAAGAATTCATTTGACCCGCGGCTATCAATCAGATCATAATGTTACTTCGTACATAAACAAACCTTTTTTTTTTAATCTGACTCACTTTATACTTCTACCCGTGCAGGGGGTTCGACTCCTCCTATATTCCAGTACAATGGCAGAATCGTGGGTAGGGAACTAGACTAGCTACCTACCTAATTTATTGTAGAAATTTAAGGGATCAATGATTGGACCATGCAAAATAGAAATACCTTTTCTTGGATAAAGGAACAGATGACTCGATCTATTTCTGTATTGATCGTGATATATGTAATTACTCGGACATCTATTTCAAATGCATATCCTATTTTTGCGCAGCAGGGTTATGAAAATCCACGAGAAGCAACAGGGCGTATTGTATGTGCCAATTGCCATTTAGCTAATAAGCCCGTGGATATTGAGGTTCCACAAGCTGTGCTTCCTGATACTGTATTTGAAGCAGTTGTAAGAATCCCCTATGATAAGCAACTGAAACAAGTTCTTGCTAATGGGAAAAAAGGGTCTTTGAATGTGGGGGCTGTTCTTATTTTACCCGAAGGATTCGAATTAGCTCCTTCCGATCGTATTTCTCCTGAGATGAAAGAAAAGATGGGCAATTTGTCTTTTCAGAGCTATCGCCCCAATAAAAGAAATATTCTTGTGATAGGTCCCGTTCCTGGTCAGAAATATAGTGAAATTGTCTTTCCCATTTTGTCCCCGGACCCTGCTACTAAAAAAGACGTTCACTTCTTAAAGTATCCCATATACATAGGTGGGAACAGAGGAAGGGGTCAGATTTATCCCGACGGGAGCAAGAGTAATAATACAGTCTATAATGCCACAGCAGCGGGTATAGTAAACAGAATAGTACGTAAAGAAAAAGGGGGATATGAAATAACCCTAGTTGATGCGTTGGACGGACATCAAGTGGTTGATATTATACCTCCAGGACCAGAACTTCTTGTTTCGGAGGGTGAATCCATCAAGCTTGATCAACCATTAACAAGTAATCCTAATGTGGGGGGGTTTGGTCAGGGAGATGCAGAAATAGTACTTCAAGATCCATTACGTGTCCAAGGTTTGTTGTTCTTCTTGGCATCTGTTACTCTGGCACAAATCTTTTTGGTTCTTAAAAAGAAACAGTTTGAGAAGGTTCAATTGTCTGAAATGAATTTCTAGATTCCCGGATTCATCAAGTTGGTAAAAAGAGTCGAATTTTGATTAATCGATGCAATTGCAATTATGTATGATCCAAAAAAAAGAGAAAGGCCCTTTTTCTTTTTGCTTATTTTGTTTACACTCTTTTTCTGAGAGATGTTGGTAATTCCTTGTATACGCTCGCGAGTCTAGTTACTAGTAAAACTAGATATATCTTTTTTCGATCAAGATTGGAGTGTTGTGACTATGCTAGGCCTCCTATTGCCGGGTTGTAAATGCTCTGCAATGCATCAATATTATTTTATTCTATTGTACCTAATAGAATTCGAATTCTAATGGATAATATAGCATTTAGCATTTAAGTAGAAGGAAAATATAAGGCAAGGTATAAATGAAAGGGACAAATGATTCTAGGAGGGGTTACTCGTCTTCCTAATTTTCCACACAAGAGAAAGGTAGAAAATTCCTTTTCTTGTGTGGAAATAATAATGATTCCTGATTTAGTTCGTTAAAGATTACTATTTTCTTGTCCAGGTGTATTGGAACGAACCGAAGAATTTCTAAATGAAAAAAAAAAAGGGGGGGGGGGGGGGGGGTTTTCGCCGTGATGAGATATTAAAAATAATGATTTTTTTATATACAAAAAAATTAAAGATTTCTGGTTTCTTCGGGGAACATTAAGCACTTTGAATTTTTTTTTTCTTTTTCTGAAGTAAGGTTCAAGTGGTATAGAAAGGATGTCTCATCCGTAGAAATAATATTGTGGCATCCAGGAAATCAATTAATTCCTTCTTTCTTCTTGCTTCGGAGGAGTCTGCATGGGGGTCGAATATTATGAATCAATGGATTCAATTCTTCAAAAGCATCATCATAAGGGAAAGAACGCAGTGGTTTGAAACTTGGGATGGGAGCAAAGGACCCATTTTGTCATTTCTACGAAAAAATAATATGATTATATTGACTGAATTAATTTACAATTAAAATTTACAACTTTTTTATGTTATGGAATGAATGAATGTCTCGCTCGAAGGGTAAGAACTCAACAGGACCTTGCTCCTCTTTGTTTGTCTGATTCGAGGAGCAAGGTCCTGTTGAGTTCTTACTTTTTCATGTCTACAATCTGGTTCATCCGATTACTATAGTGACGAGCCCAATCCAGAATATGAACCATAAAAGAAAATACCTATTAAACCAATCACAGGAATACCAGTTACAGTACCTATCAACCAAAGAGGAATCCTTCCAGTAGTATCGGCCATTTACCCCACTTTCCTCCGCATTTCATCAAGTGGTCATGCTATAGACATAAACAGTCATGGATAATTATGAGGATGATATCCTTCCGAATCGGATAAAAGAATTCCTACTTACTCTTACTATACTTCTTTCTCTCAATTGAAGAAATAATTGGAAAATAAAACAGCAAGTACAAAAATGAGTAATAACCCCCAGTAGAGACTGGTACGATTCAATTCAACATTTTGTTCATTCGGGTTTGATTGTGTCATAGCTCTATAATTCGGATTAGGTTTATCGTTGGATGAACTGCATTGCTGATATTGACCCCAAAAAAGAAACGGTAGGTACAGCTAGTCCGTGAACAGCCAACCATCGCACTGTAAAAATGGGATAGGTTCGATCTATGGTCATTGAGGCCTCCTAAAAGGATCTACTAAATTCATCGAGTTGTTCCAAAGGATCAAAACGGCCAGTTATTAATGGAATCCCTTGTCGGCTCTCTGTGAAATACTCGTTTGGCCGAGGACTTCCAAAGACATCGTAAGCTAAACCAGTGCTGACGAATAACCAACCCGCAATGAATAGGGAAGGTATAGTAATACTATGAATGACCCAGTATCTAATACTGGTGATAATATCAGCAAAAGAACGTTCTCCCGTGCTTCCAGACATGCTGAGCTCCACATATTCTTGTACAGTCAAAGGGGGATCGATTCCGCAAAAGATGGGATCAGTAAATGGAAAACTACTGATATTTAATCTTTGTAAGATCGTCAATATTGTACCGAAGGCGTATTTAGAGTAGACCAAATCAGTATAACTATCCTTCTGCTGACACAGCAACGCTCTTTGTTTGTATCAATCAGTATCGAAAAGAAGTGGTACATAATTCCTCTCTTCTTTTCTTATTACTTGTCTATGCTATGGTGAACCGCGTGTCATTCAATAGAAAATTATCTCTGTATGTAGTATAGGATGTGAGTCGACGGGTTAGAATTATTTATGAAAGAGATTCTCATATTCCCACAATTCAATTAGGTACAAAATCTAGAAACTCCCCGTTCATGGTTTTAGAAAAAGAAAAGAAATGATCAAAATGGAATTTTTTTTTTTCAAATTCAATTCTTTTTTTTCATAGTGACTCAAAAAGAATTTTTTTTTTTAATAAAGTGACACGGGACTGTTCTAATTGCTATTTTGACTTTATACTTGTTTATACTTGACTCATCAGTTGCTCGCGGAATCCGTTGATTCGAAATCACGGGATTGGTAGATGTCACAGAGGGTGAATTAATGAGGGTGAATTAATCTTTTTTTCTACCTCTGCTACTCCATCTTTGTTAGTGCCGTCTAGAATGCTTATGAATCAAGAACTTTCAATTGGAACCGATTCTGTCAATTGGTAGTTTTTTATCATCATATCTCACAAAAATAGAAACTTAGGTAAGTGCTTTATAAACATATGTAAAAAAAAAAAAAAGAACGTATCTCATTTAGCTCTTTCATGCCTACTATAACTAGTTATTTCGGTTTTCTACTGGCTGCTTTAACTATAACCTCAGCTCTATTGATTGGTTTGAGCAAGGTACGACTTATTTGAAATTAGTTGAATGAACAAAAAAAATGAATATTTCTGTGAAATTCCAGGTATTCTATAGTCCCTTTCGAAGCCGATTGACAATTCTTGTTTATTGAGATTCATGAGCGATTCGGATTAATATTTATTAATAGATATTACCTCTATTTTTCTCCCCTTTCAAACAACTTGAAATGATTGAAGTTTTTCTATTTGGAATCGTGTTAGGTCTAATTCCTATTACTTTGGCCGGATTATTCGTAACTGCGTATTTACAATACAGACGCGGCGATCAGTTGGACCTTTAATTGAGTAACATCTCTTTTTTTGTTTTTGATTGACCTCCTCCTAAATCTGCAGGAGGTCAAATGCAGGTTGCAGTTCAAGTTAATGAAGTTATTTTATTTTATTGTAATTCGACATTCCAATTACAGGAACAGAATCACGCTCTGTAGGATTTGAACCTACGACATCGGGTTTTGGAGACCCGCGTTCTACCGAGCTGAACTAAGAGCGCTTTCTTATGGGAGGAGATACGACTGTAAAGAGAAGGACTCTTTTTTTTTTTACCCCCACCCCCAATATGCATGCATAAAGTATTATATAATGAAAATGAAGGATTATGCCCCAAATTTTTGTCGATCCAAATTGATCCATCATTACTGCCCGTAAGAGAAGTAATCGGTAGGGATGACAGGATTTGAACCCGTGACATTTTGTACCCAAAACAAACGCGCTACCAAGCTGCGCTACATCCCTTTCCATTATTATACAGCGTCATTCGTCATTCGTCATTGTAGAGAATACCTGTCTTGTTTTCCACATCGTTATTTCCTATATCTATATACAAGAGAATTTATCTTGCCATTTCTTCTTTTTGGTCTCATATAATAAGAGAATTATATACAGATGAAACCTAACGTATAAGTAAATGAATATTTATTGGTAATGCTCAGGAAGAAAAGAAGGGGGTCATCTTTTTCGATTTTAGGAACAATTCATCTACCGGATCATTCTACATATCCATTTTTAGGGGTTCTACGTACAAATACAAGTGATCTTTAACTATATAACTATAGTTATAATAGAGTTATATATCATCTATCTGGTAATAATTGTATTACAATAAAGAAGGAGGATTTTCAATGCGAGATCTAAAGACATATCTCTCCGTGGCACCTGTGCTAAGTACTTTATGGTTCGGGTCTTTAGCGGGTCTATTGATAGAGATCAATCGTTTATTCCCCGATGCGTTGGTATTCCCCTTTTTTTAATTCTAGTTATTGACATGGGAAGGGATAAAGAAGAAAAAGATTAGAGATAGAATAAACTCTCTATGACTGTGACTAATTTCTCCCGTTTTCATTTTTTTAGTTTTAGTATAGGAAGGAAAGAAAAAGAATAAAAGTGGATTGAATGAATCCCAGCGAAACTTGGGTTCAGGATAGAATTAATAGGGGGAGAGCCGAACTAGAAATATGGATCCAGGGGGTTCGAGACCATACAATATATTATATTAAATGAAATACTGGGATTAGAGAATAGTTGATAGTTAGAAAAAATCGTATTACTTATTTTATGATTACTCTATTGATTGAAACGAAATCTTTCATAATTGGATTTCAAGTTAGCAACTTCCATTTTTTTGTTCCTTTCTTCTTATTGGATTCGGATCGAAAATGGAAGAGTTGAGTGAATCCAAAATCCAAAGGAGGTTCATGGCCAAGAGTAAAGAAGCCAGGGTAAGAGTTATTTTGGAATGTACCAGTTGTGCCCGAAAGGGTTTCGATAAAAAATCGAGGGGCATTTCCAGATATATTACTCAAAAAAATCGAAACAATACACCTAGTCGATTGGAATTGAGAAAATTCTGTCCTTATTGTTACAAGCATACGATTCATGGGGAGATAAAGAAATAGATTGAGCAGAACATCAGTGCCCCTTTTCCAAGTAACAGGAAGAAGCTAAAAAATATAAATAATAAATAAATAAAAAAAATCGAATTAAATAATTTAATTTAATTAATAATATAATTAATATATAATTAATATAATATTAAAATAAATATTTTAAATTATAAAAATGAAAATAAACATATACATATATTATATTATTATAATATAAAAATAATATAAAATAAACAAATCAAGTCCTCTTTCGGTCGGATCCGAAATGAATGAAGAAATAAACTAGGATTTTAGAGATAAGAAATAAACCATGGATAAATCCAAGCGACCCTTTCGTAAATCCAAGCGATCTTTTCGTAGGCGTTTGCCCCCAATTGGATCGGGGGATCGAATTGATTATAGAAACATGAGCTTAATTAGTCAATTTATTAGTGAACAAGGAAAAATATTATCTAGAAGAGTGAACAGATTGACTTTGAAACAACAAAGATTAATTACTATCGCTATAAAACAAGCTCGCATTTTATCTTCATTACCTTTTCTTAATAATGAGAAACAATTTGAGAGAGCCGAGTAGTTCCCTAGAACTACCGGCCCTAGAAGCAGAAATA
Source organism: Aristolochia californica (assembly GCF_029961685.1). Taxonomy (NCBI): domain Eukaryota; kingdom Viridiplantae; phylum Streptophyta; class Magnoliopsida; order Piperales; family Aristolochiaceae; genus Aristolochia; species Aristolochia californica. The sequence goes on along the minus strand of NW_027182097.1, from coordinate 8,809 downwards.
AGTAGACCCACCACCCGAATTGAATAAAAACTCGAATTGGAACTCAAACTCCGATTGATGTTTTGTTGGAAAAGCCGAGAGATTAGATTGTCGCGTCATAAGAAAAAAAGAAAAAATAATGGGGGGGGGAGAAATCTTTTTTTTATTATTGAAGCGTGTTTATTCATTCCTACTGTTATCATATGAATTTCGATTCTATCTTCCCGGAGTTCATTCTCCGGGGAACTCCGTTTAAATCATTCCGTCGAATTCCTTAAATCTCCTTATTTGAGGATTTCATTAGAAATCATGTAAAGACAATTCTTATTTGATATAGCTATTTGTGCAAGTATTTTACGGTTAAGAAGCAACTGTCTCTTGCGCAGATCGTGTATAAATCTACTATAACTATGGGATACCCTATCCTCGCGGGTTACCGCGTTTATCCGAGTGATCCACAAACGACGAAAATCTCTCTTTTGCCGGCCTCTATCCCGATGAGTAGAAAACCAAAGCTCTCATTTTCTGTTGCATAATAGTTTCGAGTAAGTCTTGAATGAGCCCCCTCGAAAGGTTGATGCAAATAAAACGCATTTTTGATCGACGTCCTCCGAGCTATATATCCTCGTCTAACTCTGGTCATTGAATCAAATAAAAACTTTGATGAATAACTAATTGATTTCTTTTCTTTCAGTCATTCTTTTCCCCTCTTCTAGTTTAATTAATAAACAAAACGGATTCTTCCGATGTATAAAATAAAAATTCCAATGGCTTTTGCTACTATGGACCTTCCCCAACCACGATTTTTTTATTTCTTCCAGGCATTTGCATTTCGCCCCAAAATAAAATAAAAAATATTTTTGACCGATATTAAAAATACAAAATTTTGACCGATATTAAGTATCAAATAAATAGTAATAAATACGTAGTAAATGGATAAATAAATAAAATAGAAATAAAAATAGAAATAGTGGTTTCCATCGTTTCTATGGTTACTGTTCTTAAACGGTTGAGGTCCCTCTCTATACACCGGAGCCCCTTACTCATTTAATCAATGTTTTGGTAACTTGTACAGTTCACACTCTTTGGCTCTACCCATGAATTATACAGTAATAGGTCTTTTCACAACGAGATCTATCCATACAGTGACGGCATTTAGTTTGTGAAGGTTGGCTAGGTAGCTGACCCTGTTAGTCCGTTCTTGCAAGAGTAGGAACAGAATTATTCTGTTTTTAAAATTCAATTTCCCCGCTTAATGGATACCACTTGCTACCAATGGGGAATTGCTTTTCATCTCAAATTGGAGGTGATTGGAATTTGCACCAATGGAAACCATAAATTCCATACCATACCATACACAATAACACAATATAGGTATATGATAGATCACTATTTTTAGATAGTGAATTGAGTTCGTCTCCATTCCATCCTATTCGTTGGTTACTGGTCATTGATACTGGAAAAATTGTCTCATTTGTTCCAGCCCATGATCTGAACGCGTCGCACATACACCCTAGTACATATTCCTCGACGCTGAGGACATCCTCGAAGAGCAGGGGATTTCGTAACATTGCGGATTGGCTGTCTTGTATTTCTAATAAGTTGTTTAATAGTTGGCATGCTGCATCGTATCCAAAAGCCGGTTTAGATCGATCCTAACCCGATCATGATGAATTACTTCTTAATTTTTTACCTGGGTAAGAACATAAAATATGAACTTACGGATCATTCTAATTATGGTTCGAGATAGAATCTAGGATTTTTTATGCGAAACCCCCGTTATTTTCGATCGCTACAAGATCAACAATGCCATGAGCTTGGGCTTCTGTTGCTGACATAAAAAACATCCCTTTCCATGTCTTCGGATATAACCCATAAGGGTTTTTCCCGTTCTTTGTACATAAAACCCTTGTGAGGGGTTTCGCGTAGTCTTAGTAGTTCTTCCGCTTCCAGGATAAATTCTCCTGTTGATGCCTCATAAAAAGAGCTAGCAGGTTGGTGGATCATAACCCTGGCGATATAAATAACATAATGAATGGTTTCCCCTATCTCGCGCGATCGCATGAAGGGGTAGGATAAAGAATTAACAAGCAAGAGGAAAAAGATAGAATTGAACAACCGTACAGGCATATTTTTTTTGTGCATTGCATACGGCTCCTAAATGGAATTTCCTTTTCCCTTCCATTGAAGAAAGAGACAAATAAGATCCATCAGATCCAGATCGTTGAATGCTCCATTTACCATCCTTCCTTTCGGAGGAGCCAAAAATACTATGATGGTTCCGTTGCTTTATATATTTTTTTTTATCTCGTCTGTGATTCTGCAATCCCAAAGTATCTTTCTGATCGGATCAAATAAGTTAAATTTTTTTTTCTTTCGGACTTCTGGTGTAGAAGCAAAAAAGGATTTGTTTGTGACGCTGAAACAGACCTCCGATACAGAAGATGAAATCGGGAAATAACCTTTGTTTCATACTACTATCTCGATACGGAATCTCATGTTATGGAAAAAAAATGAAATAATGGTTTGTTAATATCGAGCTCGAGGTGCCATGCTATTATTACTTATTATTTATATTCCGTATAGCGAAGGCATAGTCTTATGTTTTCTCTCAAATAAAAAAAAAACTCATTGGCGCCAAGCGTGAGGGAATGCTAGACGTTTGGTAATTTCTCCTCCGACCAGGATAAAAGATCCCATTGAAGCGGCTAATCCCATGCATATTGTATGTACATCTGGTGACACAAATTGCATAGTGTCATAAATAGCTATTCCGGGGATTACCCACCCGCCGGGAGAGTTTATAAACAAATAAAGATCCCTGGTCGCATCCTCTATACTGAGATATATCATGAGACCTACAATTTGATTTGAGATCTCGCTATCAATCTCTTGCCCTAAAAAAAGTAATCTTTCTCGATGAAGTCGGTTGATTAGGACAAAATTTCCTTCGGAACCGCACACGCGCCTTTAGATGCATACGGTTCAAAAAATGGCGAAACAAAAAAAAAAAAAAGAATCAATGTGTCGATTCCAGCCCTCTTTGTTTTTGTTTTTTCGTAAAAAAAAAGTTTTTTCCTAACTAAACGAAGAGGCTTTTTCTTCCATTTTTAAGAAACATGAGTTTTGAATCGCTTCCCTTTAACCTATAAGAATTTTAACCTATAATAAAAAAAAAAAAGAATTCATTGAACTTATCGAACTAACCTCTCATTGATGTATTGGTTTCATCGAGATTCGAATCGCGATGTTATTTTCTTGTTCCTAAACGGGCCTCCTCAATTCTTTTAGGTTTATGCTCTACTCCGGGTAAAAATCTGCCCGAATTCTATTTGCACATATAGTACAAATAATCCCAGTACCACTTCTTTTTGCTTTTGCTACGACTTGTTTTTTTTTTTTTTCAATTCGGCCGGTTTCATGCCTTCCACCAATACCAGATATTTGATGTATTCATCATATTACTTTATTGATTGGCAGTTTAAGATCACTTATATTATACATTATGTTATGGTATAATATAAATATAATAAGAATCCGTTATGATACAAGCGGTAATTATCCGTAGATTCCCAATTTGGTATTTCCTGAACGGAGCCTGGATACTTCTTATTGGTCCAACCTAACCATAAATTATTCTAGTTGATAATACGGATTAATTGATATAATTTTGATCCCCAAACCAACAAAAAAATTGATCTAATTGCGCTTCACGCTCCGAATTCGAATTCTAATTATTATTAACGATTCAATCAATCTTTCTTGGGCAAAACAGGGGGTATCTCGATCGGGGGAGAGAACGGGGAAATCCCATATGACCCAATATGTCTGACAAGTCGCACTATACGTCAACCCAAACTGCATCTTCCTCTCCAGGATTCCGAAAAGGCACTTTTGGAACACCAATGGGCATTAAGTTAAAAAAAAGCACTAAGTACTATATTTTACTTTGATGTGGAAACGTAACAATGGCTTTCTCACCTTCCTAATATTTTCGTTTATTTTAAAAACGTTTATTGGATTTTATCCATAGATTGGAGGGTTCATGGAGTAAGACAGAATGAATAACGGAAAAAAAAATTATTACGAATGGGTCATTCGAATGATGAACAAGTCTCTATGCATTTGCTCAAAAAAAAATGGGACCAGCCCCCCCCCATTGCGTATTGGTACTTATCGGGTATAGAATAGATTTGTTTCTCTTTGTTCCTACGAACAGAATTGAATTGTTCAATTATTTCCAAGGAAGGGAATAAATATTAACCCTTGCCTCGAGATAATCCACTGAAAGGCGGAGGGCCATAGCATAGTCTTTTCCAATGCGATAAAGTCACATAGTGTCCATTTATCTTTGATAAAAAAGGGGTATTTCCATGGGTTTGCCTTGGTATCGTGTTCATACCGTCGTATTGAATGATCCCGGTCGCTTACTTTCTGTCCATATAATGCATACAGCTCTAGTTGCTGGTTGGGCCGGCTCGATGGCCCTATATGAATTAGCGGTTTTTGATCCCTCTGACCCCGTTCTTGATCCAATGTGGAGACAGGGTATGTTCGTTATACCCTTCATGACTCGTTTAGGAATAACCAATTCATGGGGTGGTTGGAGTATCACAGGAGGAACTGTAGCGAATCCGGGTATTTGGAGTTACGAAGGTGTGGCCGGGGCACATATTGTGTTTTCCGGCTTGTGCTTCTTAGCAGCCATCTGGCATTGGGTGTATTGGGACCTAGAAATCTTCTGTGATGAACGTACGGGAAAACCCTCCTTGGATTTGCCCAAGATCTTTGGAATTCATTTATTTCTCTCAGGGTTGGCTTGCTTTGGTTTTGGTGCATTTCATGTAACAGGCTTGTATGGTCCTGGAATATGGGTGTCCGACCCCTATGGCCTAACCGGAAAAGTACAACCTGTAAATCCAGCGTGGGGGGCAGAAGGTTTTGATCCTTTTGTTCCGGGGGGAATAGCCTCCCATCATATTGCAGCGGGGACATTGGGCATATTAGCGGGCCTATTCCATCTTAGTGTCCGCCCGCCCCAACGACTATACAAAGGATTACGTATGGGTAATATTGAAACTGTCCTTTCCAGTAGTATCGCTGCTGTCTTTTTTGCAGCTTTTGTAGTTGCTGGAACTATGTGGTATGGTTCAGCAACTACCCCTGTCGAATTATTTGGGCCCACCCGTTATCAATGGGATCAGGGGTACTTCCAACAAGAAATATATCGAAGAGTTGGCACCGGACTAGCCGAAAATCTGAGTTTATCAGAAGCTTGGTCTAAAGTTCCCGAAAAATTAGCTTTTTATGATTACATCGGTAATAATCCGGCGAAAGGGGGATTATTCCGAGCAGGCTCAATGGACAACGGGGATGGAATAGCTGTTGGGTGGTTAGGCACCCCGTCTTTAGAGATAAAGAGGGGCATGAGCTTTTTGTACGCCGTATGCCTACTTTTTTTGAAACATTTCCAGTCGTTTTGGTAGACGGAGACGGAATTGTGCGAGCCGATGTTCCTTTTAGAAGGGCAGAATCAAAATATAGTGTCGAACAAGTAGGCGTAACTGTTGAGTTCTATGGTGGCGAACTCAATGAGATCAGCTATAGTGATCCCGCTACTGTGAAAAAATATGCTAGACGTGCGCAATTGGGGGAAATTTTTGAATTAGATCGTGCTACTTTGAAATCTGATGGCGTTTTTCGTAGCAGTCCAAGGGGTTGGTTCACTTTTGGACATGCTTCGTTGCTTTGCTCTTCTTTTTCGGACACATTTGGCACGGTGCTAGAACCTTGTTCAGAGATGTTTTTGCTGGGATTGACCCAGATTTGGATGCTCAAGTCGAATTTGGGGCATTCCAAAAACTTGGGGATCCAACTACAAGGAGACAAGTAGTTTGATACAACGTTGTTCTGGTCTGGCATCATTCGCCTCTATTTTTTTTTTTTAGCATAGGTATAGGCGGGGTACCGGAGAAATTTGTATTTTCATTATTGCTTTTCTTTAAATATTACCCTTTCCTTGTCTGGGAAATGATCCCAAATGCACAGGTGTGGAAGCTATAATTGTAAACCACGATCGAATCTATGGAAGCATTGGTTTATACATTCCTGTTAATTTCGACTCTAGGGATAATTTTTTTCGCTATCTTTTTTCGAGACCCGCCTAGGATTTCGACTAAAAAGATGAAATGATTTTTCATTATCTCAATTGAAGTAATGAGCCTCCCAACTAATAGGGAGGTTCATCATTTCAACTAGTCTCCGTGTTCCTCGAACGGATCTCTTAGTTGTTGAGAGGGCTGCCCAAAAGCGGTATATAAGCATACCCAGTAAAGCTTACAAGTGAACCGGATATAGAGATGGCGACTAAGGTTGCTGTTTCCATTATTAGAAAATTTCAAGACCACGATATGGTGGATCCACGTTACGACAAGATCGTTTATTTACAACGGAATAGTATACAAAGTCAACACAACAGATCTCAACCAATGCAATAGGATTTATGGTTACACAAACCGTTGAGGACAGTTCTAGATCTGGGCCAAGAAGAACTCTTACAGGGGATTTATTGAAACCATTGAATTCGGAATATGGTAAAGTAGCTCCTGGATGGGAACTACCCCCTTAATGGGTGTCGCAATGGCTCTATTTGCGATATTCCTATCTATTATTTTGGAGATTTATAATTCTTCCGTTTTACTGGATGGAATTTCAATGAGTTAGGCCCACAAGAACAACGAAGTCCCTAGCTTTTGAATCAAAAATGAATCACTTAGGACTCGGATTTCTGGACCATTCTGGTAGTTCGACCGCGGAATTTCGTTGTTTCGGTAGTTCCGGAATATGAGTGTGTGACTTGTTATAATTGATCCTATTGATAGTGCAGAAATGGGTCTGTCATCTCATCTCAATGGAGATGGTTCTGCCCCGTCGGATATTTATTCGAGTATCTGGAGCACGGAATACATGGAATAGCTCAAGAGAAATATTTGAACTATGATTCATACCTACTATTCAGACCTCGCGACCGGACTCCTACTCCAAAAATTTTCAAAGAGGTATTTCAGAAATCGAACGATTTTTTCTCTTTCCGAATCGTGTTTATTTTGACTTTGACCGAGGGACAAATCTTTCTCTGGATTTTTAGTCATAACATTCATTCATTAAGTAAGTGATGATCAAATGGTTCTTACTCAGAGAACCTTTGGGCTTAGCTTTAGGGCGAATCATCGTGGTTCTAGTATGAATCTGAGGTTTCAATCAAATCATAGGGTCTCAACAAGAGAATTCCTATCAATAGTAAAAAAAATGACGCACAAACAACAAATCAAATAAAAAAAAAGGGGGAAGAGAAAATTCAAGAGGCCTGTAACGATCAATATAAAGACGATGAGCCCACTTGAGATTTTAGCATTATCATCAAAAAGGGGGGATTTCGGATTTTGGTTCCTTCATACCCTCAGAGATGTTTGAACCAAGTTATTAATAAGTTTCAAACTTTCTATTACATATCTGTTTTAACCAGTATTTTGGTGTTTCCGCTTGAGCCGTACGAGATGAAATTTTCATATACGGTTCTTAGGGGGGTCCGTCGGTTTACCTATCTCAATAAAGTATATGATTGGTTCGAGGAACGTCTCGAGATTCAGGCGATTGCCGATGATATAACTAGTAAATATGTTCCTCCTCATGTCAACATATTTTATTGTCTAGGGGGGATCACACTTACTTGTTTTTTAGTACAAGTGGCTACGGGTTTTGCTATGACTTTTTACTATCGTCCGACCGTTACGGAGGCTTTTGCCTCTGTTCAATACATAATGACTGAAGCCAACTTTGGTTGGTTAATCCGATCAGTGCATCGATGGTCAGCAAGTATGATGGTTCTAATGATGATCCTGCACGTATTTCGTGTCTATCTCACAGGTGGATTTAAAAAACCTCGCGAATTAACTTGGGTTACGGGTGTGGTTTTGGCTGTATTGACTGCATCTTTTGTGTAACTGGTTATTCCTTACCTTGGGACCAAATTGGTTATTGGGCAGTCAAAATCGTGACAGGCGTACCTGAAGCGATTCCTGTAATAGGTTCGCCTTTGGTAGAGCTATTACGTGGAAGTGCTAGTGTGGGTCAATCCACTTTGACCCGTTTTTATAGTTTACACACTTTTGTATTACCTCTTCTTACTACCGTATTTATGTTAATGCACTTCCCAATGATACGTAAGCAAGGTATTTCAGGTCCTTTATAGAGAAGACATACTATAGATATTTGTAATTGATCATATATCATTTCGTTTCGGCGAGGAACTATAGTATTTCATTGCTACAAATATGGATTATTGAAAAAAAAAATAAGACATTTTAGTTGGAAATTTTCCCTCAACTAACCCAAAAGTATTCTTTAATTTGATACGAGTAGTTGAAGTGGATTCCCCGAAGAGAGATGGATTATGGGAGTGTGTGACTTGAACTATCGATTTGGCCGTGCGGATATATGATTTTATCTGCCACATTGAATTCACAACCAAATGTGTCTCTATTCCAACCAACGTGTAAGCCCCCTTACACAGGATAGGCTGGTTCGTTTGAGGAGAATCTTTTCTATGATCAGACCCTAATCATGTTGCGCATGAACAGGCTCCGTAAGATCCGGTAGAATAAGTAATGTGAAATAAACCCAGATTACGTTCTATCTATTTACTTATAGTATGGAAACGCATTCATTTCCTGTGCATCGATCCCGATCTATGATACTATCGGAGTGAAACAAGGGATCTAAGGAAGAGCAAGGCTAGACTTTATTAGTAACAAGTAAATCCTTTGTATGT
>NW_027182096.1:0-24374 GCF_029961685.1 Aristolochia californica | reverse complement strand
CAGATTTATACATTAGTAAAGCGGAAGTCAATGAGGGTGCTATCATGAAAAGGTTAAAACCCCGAGCTCGAGGACGTAGTTATCCAATAAAAAAACCCACCTGTCATATAACAATTGTATTGAAAAATACTACTGAGAACTTTACTAATGAAGCCTAAGGGTTGAAGGGTTTAAGGGTGGTATAATAGAAAGATATTAAAAGGAGAAAGAGAGAGAAAAAGAGAGATGGGAAAAAAAATAAATCCACTTGGTTTCCGACTTGGTACAAATCAGAATCATCGTTCCCTTTGGTTCGCACGACCAAAAAGTTATTCGAGGGATCTCCAGGAAGATGAAAAAATAAGGGATTGTATCAAGAATTATGTACAAAAAAATAGGAGAATATCCTCAGGTTTCGAAGGAATTGCACACATAGAGATTCAAAAAAAAATCGATCTGATCCAGGTCATAATCCATATTGGATTCCCAAATTTGTTAATCGAGGGTCGAACACGAGGAATCCATGAATTACAGACCGATGTAAAGAAAGGATTTCATTCTGTAAACCGGAGACTTAACATTGCTATCACAAGAGTTACAAAACCTTATGGGAAGCCTAATATTCTTGCGGAATACATAGCTCTACAATTAAAGAATAGAGTTTCATTTCGAAAGGCAATGAAAAGGGCTATTGAATTAACTGAGCAAGCAGATACAAAAGGAATTCAAGTGCAAATTGGAGGGCGTATTGATGGAAAAGAAATTGCGCGTGTCGAATGGGTCAGAGAGGGTAGGGTTCCCCTACAAACCATTCGAGCTAAAATTGATCATTGTTCCTACCCAGTTCGAACTATCTATGGGGTATTAGGCATTAAAATTTGGATATTTGTGGATGAGCAATAATGGACCTTTCATTTCTTTGCCATTCTATCCGACAATATAAATGAAAAAGAGTTTCATCAGTCTTTTTACCTTGAATCAAAATGAGCAATTCTGATTCTTTCTAATTCTTAATTCTATAGGGTTGAATAAAAATTCAATTGACCATTTGGTAGAATTGCTATGCTTAGTGTGTGACTCGTTGGTTTTTTCTTTAGAGTTGGGATTAAAAAAAAAAAAAAACAATACAATAATACGCAGACTGATCCCCAACTAATAACTATAGAACTAATAACCTACTCATTGCTTCGTATTATCGGGATCCAAGAAATCAGTCACTATATGATGTGACGATCGTATAGTTGTAGCAACTGAAATATTTTTCTTTTCCACATAATGGAAAAATCAAGCTGATTATGGGTTGAAAATAAAAAAAAAAGAGAGATGTGGGTAAATGGAAAGATGAGAGAAAGAGAGCAGGAGAATCTCAATGATATAGAATTCCAATATGTATGGCCTATGAATCATCTTATAAAAAGCAGTGTAATAAAGCATTAATGTGGATTCGCCCATAATTCGATGAATCCGATTCGGTTCATATTTAAAATGATAATAAATAATAAAATAATAAGGAGCCTTAAGTCAATAGAGACTGAGAAGATTGACTCTGGAACGGATTTAATTGGAAGCTCCATTGCATATAGTTCAGGCCTAGCCATTAACGAAGAAGCTATGGGAACGACGGAACCTGTGACTGCAGAAGATTCTATTGCAAATGAATCCTAATTATTCATTGGGTGGGATGGCGAAATTGACCAGTAACCAATTGATTTATTCCGGGAAGTCGTGGGTTAACCCTGCCCTAGGAATGGGGCCCCGGATGACAGAGTAAATATTCGCCCGCGAAAGAAACACTTATTGGATTGCAAAATTTTTTGCTATTCAGTAAAGGTCAAAACAAGGATTCGGTATAAAAATGAAAGGCATTTTCCACGAAATAAACGTCCTATATCCTATAAAAAAATCGATATCGATAGATATATATCTAGCTATATATACAATACAAGATATACGGATTCCCGCGTATAACAAACAGATTAAATTAAATATCAAAAAATCCCACGATTTTTTGTAATATTCATGCAATATTCATTATTCATTAAATAATGTGCATCGAATATTATTGAATCGTTTCATTCGCGAGGAGCTGGATGAGAAGAAACTCTCATGTCCGGTTCTGTAGTAGAGATGGAACTGAGAAACAACCATCAACTATAACCCCAAAAGAACCAGATTCCGTAAACAACATAGAGGAAGAATGAAGGGAATCTCTTATCGAGGCAATCATATTTGTTTTGGTAGATATGCTCTTCAGGCACTTGAACCCTCTTGGATTACATCTAGACAAATAGAAGCAGGGCGGCGAGCAATGACACGATATGCGCGCCGCGGTGGAAAAATATGGGTACGTATATTTCCCGACAAGCCTGTTACCCTAAGACCCACAGAAACACGTATGGGTTCCGGGAAGGGATCTCCCGAATATTGGGTATCCGTCGTTAAACCGGGTAGAATACTTTATGAAATGGGCGGAGTATCAGAAACTGTAGCTAGAGCAGCTATGTCAATAGCTGCATCCAAAATGCCTATACGAGCTCAATTCATTATTGCGGGATAGGGGTGTGGAAACAAAGGGCTATTTGTGAGGAGAAATACAATCGCAGATTTTTTTATTTCTGGACAAACAATATTTCTTTCTTTTTTCCTTCGCCCTTTGCATTGAAAGAGCTGATAAAAAAAAAAATGATAATGATATGATTCAAACTCAGACCCATTTGAATGTGGCAGACAACAGCGGAGCTCGGGAATTGATGTGTATTCGAATCTTAGGAGCTAGTAATCGCCGATATGCTCATATTGGTGACGTTATTGTTGCTGTAATCAAAGAAGCAGTGCCAAATATGCCTCTCCAAAGATCCGAAGTAATTAGAGCTGTAATTGTACGTACATGTAAAGAACTCAAACGCGACAACGGCATGATAATACGATATGATGACAATGCAGCAGTTGTCATTGATCAGGAAGGAAATCCAAAAGGAACTCGAGTTTTTGGAGCGATCGCTCGGGAACTGAGACAGTTGAATTTCACTAAAATAGTATCATTAGCTCCTGAGGTATTATAAAAAAATACCAGTAGATGAGAGCGGGATCGGAATATCCATGATTATAGGGTACCCGAAATAGATTAATTAGTATAGATTATGTCTTATGCATATACCTTTAATATAATATTTCATAAAAAAAGTAGAACATGTTGATTATATCAAAACAAAGAGGCACCAATAATTATAGTTCATCATGGGTAGGGACACTATTGCCGATATAATAACTTCGATAAGGAATGCTGATATGAATAAAAAGGGAACGGTTCGAATAGCATCTACTAATATCACCGAAAACATTGTTAGAATACTTCTACGAGAAGGTTTTATTGAAAACGTTAGGAAACATCGAGAAGACAATAAACATTTCTTGGTTTCAACCCTGCGACATAGAAGGAATAGGAAAGGAGCATATAGAAATATTTTTAAGCGTATCAGCCGCCCTGGTTTACGAATATATTCCAACTATCAACGAATTCCTAGGGTTTTGGGCGGAATGGGGATTGTCATTCTTTCGACTTCACGAGGGATAATGACGGATCGAGAGGCTCGACTAAAAAGGATTGGAGGAGAAATTTTGTGTTATATATGGTAATCCCGCTGATATCCCGTAACTTACTATTTGTGAAAAAGAAAGGAAAGGCAGGTTGTTTAATATCACTTCTCCTCCATTAGTTGCTACTTCAAGGGGGTTACCGGGAATGAAAGAACAAAAATTGATTCATGAGGGTTTAATTACTGAATCACTTCCCAATGGTATGTTCCGGGTTCGTTTAGATAATGAGGATCTGATTCTAGGTTATGTTTCGGGGAGGATCCGACGTAGTTTTATACGGATATTACCCGGAGATAGAGTCAAAATCGAAGTAAGTCGTTATGATTCAACCAGGGGACGTATAATTTATAGACTTCGCAACAAAGATTCGAACAATTAGGCGCCTCTTGAAACATTCCTTTCATGGGGTGCGGATACAATTAGAGGTTCAAAATTCTCAAGAGACTTATTTTCTTCCAAGGAGTGGATTCGGTTTTAAGTTAAGGAATGACAAATATGAAAATAAGGGCTTCTGTTCGGAAAATTTGTGAAAAATGTCGATTGATCCGTAGGCGGGGACGAATTATAGTAATTTGTTCCAACCCGAGACATAAACAGAGACAGGGGTAAAGGGGTAATCCTTTTAAAAGGGGATTCTCTAAAGGACCTGATGTACAAAAAAAGGATCTGTTTTGACATGAAATGGATATATCCGTATATCTCTGACTCATATTTATGAGAATGATAAAATATGACAAAACCTATACCAAGAATTGGTTCACGTAGGAGTGGACGTATTGGTTCACGTAAGACTGGACGTAGAATACCAAAAGGAGTTATTCATGTTCAAGCGAGTTTCAACAATACCATTGTAACTGTTACAGATGTACGAGGTCGGGTGGTTTCTTGGTCCTCCGCGGGCACTTGTGGATTCAAGGGCACAAGAAGAGGGACACCATTTGCTGCTCAAACCGCAGCAGGAAATGCTATTCGTACAGTGGTGGATCAGGGTATGCAACGAGCAGAAGTCATGATAAAGGGTCCTGGTCTCGGAAGAGATGCAGCATTACGAGCTATTCGTAGAAGCGGTATACTATTAAGTTTCGTACGTGACGTAACCCCTATGCCACATAATGGATGTAGACCCCCTAAAAAAAGACGTGTGTAAAAATAAAAAAAAGAATTGAACCCCTTTTTTTTTAATTTCAAGAGAAATAAATGATTCAGAAATCTGATCAAATAATATTAGTATGGTTCGAGAAGAAGTAGCAGTATCCACTCGAACATTACGGTGGAAGTGTGTTGAATCAAGAGTAGACAGTAAGCGCCTTCATTATGCGCGTTTCATGCTGTTCCCGCTTATGAAGGGTCAAGCAGATATGATAGGTATCGCGATGCGAAGGGCTCTACTTGGGGAAATAGAAGGAGCATGTATCACACGTGCAAAATCCGATAAGGTACCGCATGAATATTCTATGATAGCCGGTATTGAAGAATCTGTACATGAAATTTTCATGAATTTAAAAGAAATTGTATTGAGAAGTAATCTGTATGGAACTCTCGACGCATCTATTTGCGTCAGGGGTCCTAGATATGTAACTGCTCAAGATATCATCTCACCACCCTCCGTGGAAATAGTTGATACTAACAACATATAGCTAGCCTGACAGAGCCAATTGATTTGTGTATTGAATTAAAAATCGAGAGGAATCGCGGATATCGTATGAAAACCCCATCTAACTATCAAGATGGAAGTTACCCTATGGATGCTGTATTCATGCCTGTTCGAAATGTGAATCATAGTATTCATTCTTATGGGAATGGGAACGAGAAACAAGAGATACTTTTCCTCGAAATATGGACAAATGGGAGTTTAACCCCTAAAGAAGCACTTCACGAAGCTTCCCGTAATTTGATTGATTTATTTATTCCTTTTTTACACGCGGAGGAACGGGACACTCATTTAGAGGACAATCAAAACAGGGTGACTTTACCCCTTTTTCCCTTTGATGATGGGTTGGCTAATATAAGGAAAAACAAAAAGGGAAATGCATTGAAATGTATTTTTATTGACCAATTAGAATTGCCTCCCAGGACTTATAATTGTCTTAAAAGGTCCAATATACATACATTATTGGACCTTTTGAGTAATAGTCAAGAAGATCTTATGAGAATTGAGCATTTTCGCATAGAAGATGTAAAAAAAATATGGGACATTTTACAGAAACATTTCGAAATTTATTTACCTAAGAAAAAGTTTTAAATCCATTGGAATTAGTTCATTTTTACTAAAAAAAAATGGTTTTGAATCTTTAGCACGATCCGTATATTTGGAATGTATCCATAATGAAATTTAAGAGATGTATCTAGGGGAGATTCGCTCTGAAACGACTATTCCCTAGATACATACGTTATGGTATTTTTTTTTATTTTATTTCACGGTTAAATCCATTTATTTAAAAAAGACCTAAAGTTAGAGATTTATCAATAGGTAATGTTGCTCCAATACCTAACCAAAGAGCTACTGCGGTGCCGATCAAAAAAACGGTTGTAGCTACTGGACGACGAAATGGGTTTTGGAATTTATTAACATTCTCCAAAAAAGGTACTGTCAATAATCCCACCGGTACTGAAACCATTAAAAGAACACCCAACAGCTTATTGGGTACTGTACGGAGTATTTGAAATACGGGAAAGAAATACCATTCGGGTAATATTTCCAAGGGAGTTGCAAATGGATCCGCGGGTTCACCAATCATTGACGGTTCTAGAACCGCTAGACCTACGGTACATGCAATAGTACCTAGAATAACTACTGGAAAAATATATAAAAGATCGTTAGGCCATGCGGGTTCGCCATAATAATTATGGCCCATCCCTTTAGCCAATTTAGCTCTTAATACAGGATCATTTAAATCAGGTTTCTTTGTTATTGGGATAGGTGAATTTTTATGGATCCATCCCCCGAGGGAACCGGACATGATAATTTTTCATCATCCGGCTCGAGCAAGAGTCAAAGGAAAAACTGGATCCATAAAAAATCGATATGTGATCCACACATATATGACTCTACATAAAAAAAGATTTATCGGATTCCATTTTTCCGAGTTGCAACTAGCCATTGCAAGGAATTCAGTTCTTACAGGTAAATGCTCAATACCCAAGTGGGCTTGCAAATTTGATCATGATCAAGTGCTTTTTGGATGGTCTCATGCCTTGTGATTTGTGTTTATCCCCACGATATATAGAGCCTTCTTAACGTTACATACAAAGGATTTACTTGTTACTAATAAAGTCTAGCCTTGCTCTTCCTTAGATCCCTTGTTTCACTCCGATAGTATCATAGATCGGGATCGATGCACAGGAAATGAATGCGTTTCCATACTATAAGTAAATAGATAGAACGTAATCTGGTTTATTTCACATTACTTATTCTACCGGATCTTACGGAGCCTGTTCATGCGCAACATGATTAGGGTCTGATCATAGAAAAGATTCTCCTCAAACGAACCAGCCTATCCTGTGTAAGGGGGCTTACACGTTGGTTGGAATAGAGACACATTTGGTTGTGAATTCCAATGTGGCAGATAAAATCATATATCCGCACGGCCAAATCGATAGTTCAAGTCACACACTCCCATAATCCATCTCTCTTCGGGGAATCCACTTCAACTACTCGTATCAAATTAAAGAATACTTTTGGGTTAGTTGAGGGAAAATTTCCAACTAAAATGTCTTATTTTTTTTTTCAATAATCCATATTTGTAGCAATGAAATACTATAGTTCCTCGCCGAAACGAAATGATATATGATCAATTACAAATATCTATAGTATGTCTTCTCTATAAAGGACCTGAAATACCTTGCTTACGTATCATTGGGAAGTGCATTAACATAAATACGGTAGTAAGAAGAGGTAATACAAAAGTGTGTAAACTATAAAAACGGGTCAAAGTGGATTGACCCACACTAGCACTTCCACGTAATAGCTCTACCAAAGGCGAACCTATTACAGGAATCGCTTCAGGTACGCCTGTCACGATTTTGACTGCCCAATAACCAATTTGGTCCCAAGGTAAGGAATAACCAGTTACACCAAAAGATGCAGTCAATACAGCCAAAACCACACCCGTAACCCAAGTTAATTCGCGAGGTTTTTTAAATCCACCTGTGAGATAGACACGAAATACGTGCAGGATCATCATTAGAACCATCATACTTGCTGACCATCGATGCACTGATCGGATTAACCAACCAAAGTTGGCTTCAGTCATTATGTATTGAACAGAGGCAAAAGCCTCCGTAACGGTCGGACGATAGTAAAAAGTCATAGCAAAACCCGTAGCCACTTGTACTAAAAAACAAGTAAGTGTGATCCCCCCTAGACAATAAAATATGTTGACATGAGGAGGAACATATTTACTAGTTATATCATCGGCAATCGCCTGAATCTCGAGACGTTCCTCGAACCAATCATATACTTTATTGAGATAGGTAAACCGACGGACCCCCCTAAGAACCGTATATGAAAATTTCATCTCGTACGGCTCAAGCGGAAACACCAAAATACTGGTTAAAACAGATATGTAATAGAAAGTTTGAAACTTATTAATAACTTGGTTCAAACATCTCTGAGGGTATGAAGGAACCAAAATCCGAAATCCCCCCTTTTTGATGATAATGCTAAAATCTCAAGTGGGCTCATCCGTCTTTATATTGATCGTTACAGGCCTCTTGAATTTTCTCTTCCCCCTTTTTTTTTATTTGATTTGTTGTTTGTGCGTCATTTTTTTTACTATTGATAGGAATTCTCTTGTTGAGACCCTATGATTTGATTGAAACCTCAGATTCATACTAGAACCACGATGATTCGCCCTAAAGCTAAGCCCAAAGGTTCTCTGAGTAAGAACCATTTGATCATCACTTACTTAATGAATGAATGTTATGACTAAAAATCCAGAGAAAGATTTGTCCCTCGGTCAAAGTCAAAATAAACACGATTCGGAAAGAGAAAAAATCGTTCGATTTCTGAAATACCTCTTTGAAAATTTTTGGAGTAGGAGTCCGGTCGCGAGGTCTGAATAGTAGGTATGAATCATAGTTCAAATATTTCTCTTGAGCTATTCCATGTATTCCGTGCTCCAGATACTCGAATAAATATCCGACGGGGCAGAACCATCTCCATTGAGATGAGATGACAGACCCATTTCTGCACTATCAATAGGATCAATTATAACAAGTCACACACTCATATTCCGGAACTACCGAAACAACGAAATTCCGCGGTCGAACTACCAGAATGGTCCAGAAATCCGAGTCCTAAGTGATTCATTTTTGATTCAAAAGCTAGGACTTCGTTGTTCTTGTGGGCCTAACTCATTGAAATTCCATCCAGTAAAACGGAAGAATTATAAATCTCCAAAATAATAGATAGGAATATCGCAAATAGAGCCATTGCGACACCCATTAAGGGGGTAGTTCCCCATCCAGGAGCTACTTTACCATATTCCGAATTCAATGGTTTCAATAAATCCCCTGTAAGAGTTCTTCTTGGCCCAGATCTAGAACTGTCCTCAACGGTTTGTGTAACCATAAATCCTATTGCATTGGTTGAGATCTGTTGACTTTGTATACTATTCCGTTGTAAATAAACGATCTTGTCGTAACGTGGATCCACCATATCGTGGTCTTGAAATTTTCTAATAATGGAAACAGCAACCTTAGTCGCCATCTCTATATCCGGTTCACTTGTAAGCTTTACTGGGTATGCCTTATATACCGCTTTTGGGCAGCCCTCTCAACAACTAAGAGATCCGTTCGAGGAACACGGAGACTAGTTGAAATGATGAACCTCCCCTATTAGTTGGGAGGCTCATTACTTCAATTGAGATAATGAAAAATCATTTCATCTTTTTAGTCGAAATCCTAGGCGGGTCTCGAAAAAAGATAGCGAAAAAAATTATCCCTAGAGTCGAAATTAACAGGAATGTATAAACCAATGCTTCCATAGATTCGATCGTGGTTTACAATTATAGCTTCCACACCTGTGCATTTGGGATCATTTCCCAGACAAGGAAAGGGTAATATTTAAAGAAAAGCAATAATGAAAATACAAATTTCTCCGGTACCCCGCCTATACCTATGCTAAAAAAAAAAAAATAGAGGCGAATGATGCCAGACCAGAACAACGTTGTATCAAACTACTTGTCTCCTTGTAGTTGGATCCCCAAGTTTTTGGAATGCCCCAAATTCGACTTGAGCATCCAAATCTGGGTCAATCCCAGCAAAAACATCTCTGAACAAGGTTCTAGCACCGTGCCAAATGTGTCCGAAAAAGAAGAGCAAAGCAAACGAAGCATGTCCAAAAGTGAACCAACCCCTTGGACTGCTACGAAAAACGCCATCAGATTTCAAAGTAGCACGATCTAATTCAAAAATTTCCCCCAATTGCGCACGTCTAGCATATTTTTTCACAGTAGCGGGATCACTATAGCTGATTCCATTGAGTTCGCCACCATAGAACTCAACAGTTACGCCTACTTGTTCGACACTATATTTTGATTCTGCCCTTCTAAAAGGAACATCGGCTCGCACAATTCCGTCTCCGTCTACCAAAACGACTGGAAATGTTTCAAAAAAAGTAGGCATACGGCGTACAAAAAGCTCATGCCCCTCTTTATCTCTAAAGACGGGGTGCCCTAACCACCCAACAGCTATTCCATCCCCGTTGTCCATTGAGCCTGCTCGGAATAATCCCCCTTTCGCCGGATTATTACCGATGTAATCATAAAAAGCTAATTTTTCGGGAACTTTAGACCAAGCTTCTGATAAACTCAGATTTTCGGCTAGTCCGGTGCCAACTCTTCGATATATTTCTTGTTGGAAGTACCCCTGATCCCATTGATAACGGGTGGGCCCAAATAATTCGACAGGGGTAGTTGCTGAACCATACCACATAGTTCCAGCAACTACAAAAGCTGCAAAAAAGACAGCAGCGATACTACTGGAAAGGACAGTTTCAATATTACCCATACGTAATCCTTTGTATAGTCGTTGGGGCGGGCGGACACTAAGATGGAATAGGCCCGCTAATATGCCCAATGTCCCCGCTGCAATATGATGGGAGGCTATTCCCCCCGGAACAAAAGGATCAAAACCTCTCTGCCCCCCACGCTGGATTTACAGGTTGTACTTTTCCGGTTAGGCCATAGGGGTCGGACACCCATATTCCAGGACCATACAAGCCTGTTACATGAAATGCACCAAAACCAAAGCAAGCCAACCCTGAGAGAAATAAATGAATTCCAAAGATCTTGGGCAAATCCAAGGAGGGTTTTCCCGTACGTTCATCACAGAAGATTTCTAGGTCCCAATACACCCAATGCCAGATGGCTGCTAAGAAGCACAAGCCGGAAAACACAATATGTGCCCCGGCCACACCTTCGTAACTCCAAATACCCGGATTCGCTACAGTTCCTCCTGTGATACTCCAACCACCCCATGAATTGGTTATTCCTAAACGAGTCATGAAGGGTATAACGAACATACCCTGTCTCCACATTGGATCAAGAACGGGGTCAGAGGGATCAAAAACCGCTAATTCATATAGGGCCATCGAGCCGGCCCAACCAGCAACTAGAGCTGTATGCATTATATGGACAGAAAGTAAGCGACCGGGATCATTCAATACGACGGTATGAACACGATACCAAGGCAAACCCATGGAAATACCCCTTTTTTATCAAAGATAAATGGACACTATGTGACTTTATCGCATTGGAAAAGACTATGCTATGGCCCTCCGCCTTTCAGTGGATTATCTCGAGGCAAGGGTTAATATTTATTCCCTTCCATTGGAAATAATTGAACAATTCAATTCTGTTCGTAGGAACAAAGAGAAACAAATCTATTCTATACCCGATAAGTACCAATACGCAATGGGGGGGGGCTGGTCCCATTTTTTTTTGAGCAAATGCATAGAGACTTGTTCATCATTCGAATGACCCATTCGTAATAATTTTTTTTTCCGTTATTCATTCTGTCTTACTCCATGAACCCTCCAATCTATGGATAAAATCCAATAAACGTTTTTAAAAATAAACGAAAATATTAGGAAGGTGAGAAAGCCATTGTTACGTTTCCACATCAAAGTAAAATATAGTACTTAGTGCTTTTTTTTAACTTAATGCCCATTGGTGTTCCAAAAGTGCCTTTTCGGAATCCTGGAGAGGAAGATGCAGTTTGGGTTGACGTATAGTGCGACTTGTCAGACATATTGGGTCATATGGGATTTCCCCGTTCTCTCCCCCGATCGAGATACCCCCTGTTTTGCCCAAGAAAGATTGATTGAATCGTTAATAATAATTAGAATTCGAATTCGGAGCGTGAAGCGCAATTAGATCAATTTTTTTGTTGGTTTGGGGATCAAAATTATATCAATTAATCCGTATTATCAACTAGAATAATTTATGGTTAGGTTGGACCAATAAGAAGTATCCAGGCTCCGTTCAGGAAATACCAAATTGGGAATCTACGGATAATTACCGCTTGTATCATAACGGATTCTTATTATATTTATATTATACCATAACATAATGTATAATATAAGTGATCTTAAACTGCCAATCAATAAAGTAATATGATGAATACATCAAATATCTGGTATTGGTGGAAGGCATGAAACCGGCCGAATTGAAAAAAAAAAAAAACAAGTTAGCAAAAGCAAAAAGAAGTGGTACTGGGATTATTTGTACTATATGTGCAAATAGAATTCGGGCAGATTTTTACCCGGAGTAGAGCATAAACCTAAAAGAATTGAGGAGGCCCGTTTAGGAACAAGAAAATAACATCGCGATTCGAATCTCGATGAAACCAATACATCAATGAGAGGTTAGTTCGATAAGTTCAATGAATTCTTTTTTTTTTTTATTATAGGTTAAAATTCTTATAGGTTAAAGGGAAGCGATTCAAAACTCATGTTTCTTAAAAATGGAAGAAAAAGCCTCTTCGTTTAGTTAGGAAAAAACTTTTTTTTTACGAAAAAACAAAAACAAAGAGGGCTGGAATCGACACATTGATTCTTTTTTTTTTTTTTGTTTCGCCATTTTTTGAACCGTATGCATCTAAAGGCGCGTGTGCGGTTCCGAAGGAAATTTTGTCCTAATCAACCGACTTCATCGAGAAAGATTACTTTTTTTAGGGCAAGAGATTGATAGCGAGATCTCAAATCAAATTGTAGGTCTCATGATATATCTCAGTATAGAGGATGCGACCAGGGATCTTTATTTGTTTATAAACTCTCCCGGCGGGTGGGTAATCCCCGGAATAGCTATTTATGACACTATGCAATTTGTGTCACCAGATGTACATACAATATGCATGGGATTAGCCGCTTCAATGGGATCTTTTATCCTGGTCGGAGGAGAAATTACCAAACGTCTAGCATTCCCTCACGCTTGGCGCCAATGAGTTTTTTTTTTATTTGAGAGAAAACATAAGACTATGCCTTCGCTATACGGAATATAAATAATAAGTAATAATAGCATGGCACCTCGAGCTCGATATTAACAAACCATTATTTCATTTTTTTTCCATAACATGAGATTCCGTATCGAGATAGTAGTATGAAACAAAGGTTATTTCCCGATTTCATCTTCTGTATCGGAGGTCTGTTTCAGCGTCACAAACAAATCCTTTTTTGCTTCTACACCAGAAGTCTCTTTCCGATATTTAGGTTATGAAAGAGTACGAAAGAAAAAAAAATTTAACTTATTTGATCCGATCAGAAAGATACTTTGGGATTGCAGAATCACAGACGAGATAAAAAAAAATATATAAAGCAACGGAACCATCATAGTATTTTTGGCTCCTCCGAAAGGAAGGATGGTAAATGGAGCATTCAACGATCTGGATCTGATGGATCTTATTTGTCTCTTTCTTCAATGGAAGGGAAAAGGAAATTCCATTTAGGAGCCGTATGCAATGCACAAAAAAATATGCCTGTACGGTTGTTCAATTCTATCTTTTTCCTCTTGCTTGTTATTCTTTATCCTACCCCTTCATGCGATCGCGCGAGATAGGGGAACCATTCATTATGTTATTATATCGCCAGGGTTATGATCCACCAACCTGCTAGCTCTTTTTATGAGGCATCAACAGGAGAATTTATCCTGGAAGCGGAAGAACTACTAAGACTACGCGAAACCCTCACAAGGGTTTATGTACAAAGAACGGGAAAACCCTTATGGGTTATATCCGAAGACATGGAAAGGGATGTTTTTATGTCAGCAACAGAAGCCCAAGCTCATGGCATTGTTGATCTTGTAGCGATCGAAAATAACGGGGGTTTCGCATAAAAATCCTAGATTCTATCTCGAACCATAATTAGAATGATCCGTAAGTTCATATTTTATGTTCTTACCCAGGTAAAAAATTAAGAAGTAATTCATCATGATCGGGTTAGGATCGATCTAAACCGGCTTTTGGATACGATGCAGCATGCCAACTATTAAACAACTTATTAGAAATACAAGACAGCCAATCCGCAATGTTACGAAATCCCCTGCTCTTCGAGGATGTCCTCAGCGTCGAGGAATATGTACTAGGGTGTATGTGCGACGCGTTCAGATCATGGGCTGGAACAAATGAGACAATTTTTCCAGTATCAATGACCAGTACCAACGAATAGGATGGAATGGAGACGAACTCAATTCACTATCTAAAAATAGTGATCTATCATATACCTATATTGTGTTATTGTGTATGGTATGGTATGGAATTTATGGTTTCCATTGGTGCAAATCCAATCACCTCAATTTGAGATGAAAAGCAATTCCCCATTGGTAGCAAGTGGTATCCATTAAGCGGGGAAATTGAATTTTAAAAACAGAATAATTCTGTTCCTACTCTTGCAAGAACGGACTAACAGGGTCAGCTACCTAGCCAACCTTCACAACTAAATGCCGTCACTGTATGGATAGATCTCGTTGTGAAAAGACCTATTACTGTATAATTCATGGGTAGAGCCAAAGAGTGTGAACTGTACAAGTTACCAAAACATTGATTAAATGAGTAAGGGGCTCCGGTGTATAGAGAGGACCTCACCGTTTAAGAAGTAACCATAGAAACGATGGAAACCACTATTTCTATTTTATTTCTATTTTATTTATTTATCCATTTACTACGTATTTATTACTATTTATTTGATACTTAATATCGGTCAAATTTTGTATTTTAATATCGGTCAAAAATATTTTTTATTTTATTTTGGGGCGAAATGCAAATGCCTGGAAGAAATAAAAAATCGTGGTTGGGAAGGTCATAGTAGCAAAAGCCATTGGAATTTTTATTTTATACATCGGAAGAATCCGTTTTGTTATTAATTAAACTAGAAGAGGGGAAAAGAATGACTGAAAGAAAAGAAATCAATTAGTTATTCATCAAAGTTTTATTTGATTCAATGACCAGAGTTAGACGAGGATATATAGCTCGGAGACGTCGATCAAAAATGCGTTTATTTGCATCAACCTTTCGAGGGGCTCATTCAAGACTTACTCGAACTATTATGCAACAGAAAATGAGAGCTTTGGTTTCTACTCATCGGGATAGAGGCCGGCAAAAGAGAGATTTTCGTCGTTTGTGGATCACTCGGATAAACGCGGTAACCCGCGAGGATAGGGTATCCCATAGTTATAGTAGATTTATACACGATCTGCGCAAGAGACAGTTGCTTCTTAACCGTAAAATACTTGCACAAATAGCTATATCAAATAAGAATTGTCTTTACATGATTTCTAATGAAATCCTCAAATAAGGAGATTTAAGGAATTCGACGGAATGATTTAAACGGAGTTCCCCGGAGAATGAACTCCGGGAAGATAGAATCGAAATTCATATGATAACAGTAGGAATGAATAAACACGCTTCAATAATAAAAAAAAGATTTCTCCCCCCCCCATTATTTTTTCTTTTTTTCTTATGACGCGACAATCTAATCTCTCGGCTTTTCCAACAAAACATCAATCGGAGTTTGAGTTCCAATTCGAGTTTTTATTCAATTCGGGTGGTGGGTCTACTTATTTCTGCTTCTAGGGCCGGTAGTTCTAGGGAACTACTCGGCTCTCTCAAATTGTTTCTCATTATTAAGAAAAGGTAATGAAGATAAAATGCGAGCTTGTTTTATAGCGATAGTAATTAATCTTTGTTGTTTCAAAGTCAATCTGTTCACTCTTCTAGATAATATTTTTCCTTGTTCACTAATAAATTGACTAATTAAGCTCATGTTTCTATAATCAATTCGATCCCCCGATCCAATTGGGGGCAAACGCCTACGAAAAGATCGCTTGGATTTACGAAAGGGTCGCTTGGATTTATCCATGGTTTATTTCTTATCTCTAAAATCCTAGTTTATTTCTTCATTCATTTCGGATCCGACCGAAAGAGGACTTGATTTGTTTATTTTATATTATTTTTATATTATAATAATATAATATATGTATATGTTTATTTTCATTTTTATAATTTAAAATATTTATTTTAATATTATATTAATTATATATTAATTATATTATTAATTAAATTAAATTATTTAATTCGATTTTTTTTATTTATTTATTATTATTTTTTTAGCTTCTTCCTGTTACTTGGAAAAGGGGCACTGATGTTCTGCTCAATCTATTTCTTTATCTCCCCATGAATCGTATGCTTGTAACAATAAGGACAGAATTTTCTCAATTCCAATCGACTAGGTGTATTGTTTCGATTTTTTTGAGTAATATATCTGGAAATGCCCCTCGATTTTTTATCGAAACCCTTTCGGGCACAACTGGTACATTCCAAAATAACTCTTACCCTGGCTTCTTTACTCTTGGCCATGAACCTCCTTTGGATTTTGGATTCACTCAACTCTTCCATTTTCGATCCGAATCCAATAAGAAGAAAGGAACAAAAAAATGGAAGTTGCTAACTTGAAATCCAATTATGAAAGATTTCGTTTCAATCAATAGAGTAATCATAAAATAAGTAATACGATTTTTTCTAACTATCAACTATTCTCTAATCCCAGTATTTCATTTAATATAATATATTGTATGGTCTCGAACCCCCTGGATCCATATTTCTAGTTCGGCTCTCCCCCTATTAATTCTATCCTGAACCCAAGTTTCGCTGGGATTCATTCAATCCACTTTTATTCTTTTTCTTTCCTTCCTATACTAAAACTAAAAAAATGAAAACGGGAGAAATTAGTCACAGTCATAGAGAGTTTATTCTATCTCTAATCTTTTTCTTCTTTATCCCTTCCCATGTCAATAACTAGAATTAAAAAAAGGGGAATACCAACGCATCGGGGAATAAACGATTGATCTCTATCAATAGACCCGCTAAAGACCCGAACCATAAAGTACTTAGCACAGGTGCCACGGAGAGATATGTCTTTAGATCTCGCATTGAAAATCCTCCTTCTTTATTGTAATACAATTATTACCAGATAGATGATATATAACTCTATTATAACTATAGTTATATAGTTAAAGATCACTTGTATTTGTACGTAGAACCCCTAAAAATGGATATGTAGAATGATCCGGTAGATGAATTGTTCCTAAAATCGAAAAAGATGACCCCCTTCTTTTCTTCCTGAGCATTACCAATAAATATTCATTTACTTATACGTTAGGTTTCATCTGTATATAATTCTCTTATTATATGAGACCAAAAAGAAGAAATGGCAAGATAAATTCTCTTGTATATAGATATAGGAAATAACGATGTGGAAAACAAGACAGGTATTCTCTACAATGACGAATGACGAATGACGCTGTATAATAATGGAAAGGGATGTAGCGCAGCTTGGTAGCGCGTTTGTTTTGGGTACAAAATGTCACGGGTTCAAATCCTGTCATCCCTACCGATTACTTCTCTTACGGGCAGTAATGATGGATCAATTTGGATCGACAAAAATTTGGGGCATAATCCTTCATTTTCATTATATAATACTTTATGCATGCATATTGGGGGTGGGGGTAAAAAAAAAAAGAGTCCTTCTCTTTACAGTCGTATCTCCTCCCATAAGAAAGCGCTCTTAGTTCAGCTCGGTAGAACGCGGGTCTCCAAAACCCGATGTCGTAGGTTCAAATCCTACAGAGCGTGATTCTGTTCCTGTAATTGGAATGTCGAATTACAATAAAATAAAATAACTTCATTAACTTGAACTGCAACCTGCATTTGACCTCCTGCAGATTTAGGAGGAGGTCAATCAAAAACAAAAAAAGAGATGTTACTCAATTAAAGGTCCAACTGATCGCCGCGTCTGTATTGTAAATACGCAGTTACGAATAATCCGGCCAAAGTAATAGGAATTAGACCTAACACGATTCCAAATAGAAAAACTTCAATCATTTCAAGTTGTTTGAAAGGGGAGAAAAATAGAGGTAATATCTATTAATAAATATTAATCCGAATCGCTCATGAATCTCAATAAACAAGAATTGTCAATCGGCTTCGAAAGGGACTATAGAATACCTGGAATTTCACAGAAATATTCATTTTTTTTGTTCATTCAACTAATTTCAAATAAGTCGTACCTTGCTCAAACCAATCAATAGAGCTGAGGTTATAGTTAAAGCAGCCAGTAGAAAACCGAAATAACTAGTTATAGTAGGCATGAAAGAGCTAAATGAGATACGTTCTTTTTTTTTTTTTACATATGTTTATAAAGCACTTACCTAAGTTTCTATTTTTGTGAGATATGATGATAAAAAACTACCAATTGACAGAATCGGTTCCAATTGAAAGTTCTTGATTCATAAGCATTCTAGACGGCACTAACAAAGATGGAGTAGCAGAGGTAGAAAAAAAGATTAATTCACCCTCATTAATTCACCCTCTGTGACATCTACCAATCCCGTGATTTCGAATCAACGGATTCCGCGAGCAACTGATGAGTCAAGTATAAACAAGTATAAAGTCAAAATAGCAATTAGAACAGTCCCGTGTCACTTTATTAAAAAAAAAAATTCTTTTTGAGTCACTATGAAAAAAAAGAATTGAATTTGAAAAAAAAAAATTCCATTTTGATCATTTCTTTTCTTTTTCTAAAACCATGAACGGGGAGTTTCTAGATTTTGTACCTAATTGAATTGTGGGAATATGAGAATCTCTTTCATAAATAATTCTAACCCGTCGACTCACATCCTATACTACATACAGAGATAATTTTCTATTGAATGACACGCGGTTCACCATAGCATAGACAAGTAATAAGAAAAGAAGAGAGGAATTATGTACCACTTCTTTTCGATACTGATTGATACAAACAAAGAGCGTTGCTGTGTCAGCAGAAGGATAGTTATACTGATTTGGTCTACTCTAAATACGCCTTCGGTACAATATTGACGATCTTACAAAGATTAAATATCAGTAGTTTTCCATTTACTGATCCCATCTTTTGCGGAATCGATCCCCCTTTGACTGTACAAGAATATGTGGAGCTCAGCATGTCTGGAAGCACGGGAGAACGTTCTTTTGCTGATATTATCACCAGTATTAGATACTGGGTCATTCATAGTATTACTATACCTTCCCTATTCATTGCGGGTTGGTTATTCGTCAGCACTGGTTTAGCTTACGATGTCTTTGGAAGTCCTCGGCCAAACGAGTATTTCACAGAGAGCCGACAAGGGATTCCATTAATAACTGGCCGTTTTGATCCTTTGGAACAACTCGATGAATTTAGTAGATCCTTTTAGGAGGCCTCAATGACCATAGATCGAACCTATCCCATTTTTACAGTGCGATGGTTGGCTGTTCACGGACTAGCTGTACCTACCGTTTCTTTTTTGGGGTCAATATCAGCAATGCAGTTCATCCAACGATAAACCTAATCCGAATTATAGAGCTATGACACAATCAAACCCGAATGAACAAAATGTTGAATTGAATCGTACCAGTCTCTACTGGGGGTTATTACTCATTTTTGTACTTGCTGTTTTATTTTCCAATTATTTCTTCAATTGAGAGAAAGAAGTATAGTAAGAGTAAGTAGGAATTCTTTTATCCGATTCGGAAGGATATCATCCTCATAATTATCCATGACTGTTTATGTCTATAGCATGACCACTTGATGAAATGCGGAGGAAAGTGGGGTAAATGGCCGATACTACTGGAAGGATTCCTCTTTGGTTGATAGGTACTGTAACTGGTATTCCTGTGATTGGTTTAATAGGTATTTTCTTTTATGGTTCATATTCTGGATTGGGCTCGTCACTATAGTAATCGGATGAACCAGATTGTAGACATGAAAAAGTAAGAACTCAACAGGACCTTGCTCCTCGAATCAGACAAACAAAGAGGAGCAAGGTCCTGTTGAGTTCTTACCCTTCGAGCGAGACATTCATTCATTCCATAACATAAAAAAGTTGTAAATTTTAATTGTAAATTAATTCAGTCAATATAATCATATTATTTTTTCGTAGAAATGACAAAATGGGTCCTTTGCTCCCATCCCAAGTTTCAAACCACTGCGTTCTTTCCCTTATGATGATGCTTTTGAAGAATTGAATCCATTGATTCATAATATTCGACCCCCATGCAGACTCCTCCGAAGCAAGAAGAAAGAAGGAATTAATTGATTTCCTGGATGCCACAATATTATTTCTACGGATGAGACATCCTTTCTATACCACTTGAACCTTACTTCAGAAAAAGAAAAAAAAAATTCAAAGTGCTTAATGTTCCCCGAAGAAACCAGAAATCTTTAATTTTTTTGTATATAAAAAAATCATTATTTTTAATATCTCATCACGGCGAAAACCCCCCCCCCCCCCCCTTTTTTTTTTTCATTTAGAAATTCTTCGGTTCGTTCCAATACACCTGGACAAGAAAATAGTAATCTTTAACGAACTAAATCAGGAATCATTATTATTTCCACACAAGAAAAGGAATTTTCTACCTTTCTCTTGTGTGGAAAATTAGGAAGACGAGTAACCCCTCCTAGAATCATTTGTCCCTTTCATTTATACCTTGCCTTATATTTTCCTTCTACTTAAATGCTAAATGCTATATTATCCATTAGAATTCGATTCTATTAGGTACAATAGAATAAAATAATATTGATGCATTGCAGAGCATTTACAACCCGGCAATAGGAGGCCTAGCATAGTCACAACACTCCAATCTTGATCGAAAAAAGATATATCTAGTTTTACTAGTAACTAGACTCGCGAGCGTATACAAGGAATTACCAACATCTCTCAGAAAAAGAGTGTAAACAAAATAAGCAAAAAGAAAAAGGGCCTTTCTCTTTTTTTTGGATCATACATAATTGCAATTGCATCGATTAATCAAAATTCGACTCTTTTTACCAACTTGATGAATCCGGGAATCTAGAAATTCATTTCAGACAATTGAACCTTCTCAAACTGTTTCTTTTTAAGAACCAAAAAGATTTGTGCCAGAGTAACAGATGCCAAGAAGAACAACAAACCTTGGACACGTAATGGATCTTGAAGTACTATTTCTGCATCTCCCTGACCAAACCCCCCCACATTAGGATTACTTGTTAATGGTTGATCAAGCTTGATGGATTCACCCTCCGAAACAAGAAGTTCTGGTCCTGGAGGTATAATATCAACCACTTGATGTCCGTCCAACGCATCAACTAGGGTTATTTCATATCCCCCTTTTTCTTTACGTACTATTCTGTTTACTATACCCGCTGCTGTGGCATTATAGACTGTATTATTACTCTTGCTCCCGTCGGGATAAATCTGACCCCTTCCTCTGTTCCCACCTATGTATATGGGATACTTTAAGAAGTGAACGTCTTTTTTAGTAGCAGGGTCCGGGGACAAAATGGGAAAGACAATTTCACTATATTTCTGACCAGGAACGGGACCTATCACAAGAATATTTCTTTTATTGGGGCGATAGCTCTGAAAAGACAAATTGCCCATCTTTTCTTTCATCTCAGGAGAAATACGATCGGAAGGAGCTAATTCGAATCCTTCGGGTAAAATAAGAACAGCCCCCACATTCAAAGACCCTTTTTTCCCATTAGCAAGAACTT
Source organism: Aristolochia californica (assembly GCF_029961685.1). Taxonomy (NCBI): domain Eukaryota; kingdom Viridiplantae; phylum Streptophyta; class Magnoliopsida; order Piperales; family Aristolochiaceae; genus Aristolochia; species Aristolochia californica. The sequence continues at coordinate 2,755 of NW_027182096.1, read as the reverse complement.
GTTTCAGTTGCTTATCATAGGGGATTCTTACAACTGCTTCAAATACAGTATCAGGAAGCACAGCTTGTGGAACCTCAATATCCACGGGCTTATTAGCTAAATGGCAATTGGCACATACAATACGCCCTGTTGCTTCTCGTGGATTTTCATAACCCTGCTGCGCAAAAATAGGATATGCATTTGAAATAGATGTCCGAGTAATTACATATATCACGATCAATACAGAAATAGATCGAGTCATCTGTTCCTTTATCCAAGAAAAGGTATTTCTATTTTGCATGGTCCAATCATTGATCCCTTAAATTTCTACAATAAATTAGGTAGGTAGCTAGTCTAGTTCCCTACCCACGATTCTGCCATTGTACTGGAATATAGGAGGAGTCGAACCCCCTGCACGGGTAGAAGTATAAAGTGAGTCAGATTAAAAAAAAAAGGTTTGTTTATGTACGAAGTAACATTATGATCTGATTGATAGCCGCGGGTCAAATGAATTCTTCATTCATTCATTGAATGATAAATCACTACAAGTGAAGGTGATACCCGATTTAAATAATGGAAGATCAAATATTTCAAAATTGTATCTAGAATAACTGGAAAAGTGGAAACAAGACCAGATATAATTTGATCGTTATAAGCAAAGCCAAAATCTTTGTAGACCGAACCGATCATTAGTTCCCAACCATGGGGCGAGTGGAATCCGATACATAAATCAGTTAATAAAAGAATAGAAAAAGCTTTTATTGTGTCGCTTAAGTTATATAGGAATTCCTGAATCCAAGAATTAAGAATGACAAGTTCCTCATTACCCAGAATAGAATAACCACTTAGAATAGCGAAACAGATTATATTTGCCGAGAAGTGCAAAATAATATGGATATTATTTTCATTGTATATTTTGACCAATTGTATCGTTTCTTTGTGGATTCCTATATGAAGCTTTTGTATCTGTGTCTCCGGGTACTCCTTTATCATTTCATCCAAATGAAATAGTTCTTCTAATTCTATGAATCTTTCTAGAATGTTCTTCTCTTGAATATCATTCAAAAAAGTTTCGGATTGCCTGGTATTCCACCAATTAATAACCCAGGGCTCTAGACTTTTATTAAATGAAAGAGAGATCCACCACGGCAAAAATACTATAGATACAAGATATGGGAGAGGGGTCAATGCTTTTTTTTTGACACTTTTTGTTCTGTGAATTGTTAATGAACCTACTTCATTCGTCGACTCCGTCTGATATTTCTATGAAGCATGAGTTCTATAACAAGGTATGTAACCTATGGATCCGTCTTTTTTTATTTGATTATTTGAATTCTTTATTTAGTCTTTGAATCTAGAAGGGGTATAGAAATGGAAGTTAGAATTAAAGATAAAAAGTCTGCCCCAAATGAATAAATGAGTAAGTTCCCAGATATCTCAGATATCTAAATTGGTCAAATTACACCAATTGAATTGCATCTTCATTTGTTTCTTTCGATGAGTGCCCGAAAGACCCAATTCACACTTCAAGTAATGAGTATTAGTCGGGTTTCGAGACGAAAGAACTCCCCTTGGATCAATCAATTATTCCAAAATGTTTCACTAGATGCCCGCACCGCGGGAATAATTGAGGGGATATTTCTGAAGAATATTGATGGTGAAATCAAAAATGTGTGGGAAACCCGAGATAAATTGGATGTTTATGAAAGATGCAATCCTTTTCAAGGAGCAAAAGAAAGGATCAAAATCGATTGAAAAAAAAGAGAGATAATTTACATCCGTCTGTATCTAACGTATCAATTCAACGAAATATTGGGTCTAAAAATAAAAATTCTGTACTGTATTCCGAAATGTTCTGTTCTGATATGTATGATGAATACATACTTACTAGACTTGTTACTAGTCTAACATAACAGAATTGGGTTGAGTCCCATATGCATAAAGCATAAAAAATAGTTTTGGTGAACAACAATTTAATTATTATGGTTGTTCCATATACGTCCACCTGTTTTATTCTATGGGCCACAGTGACAGTGGTATTAGACCAGAATATAATGGGGAAATAGAATATAACGTGTTTTGCTCGAATCAACACCTTGAAAGAAACTTCAGTTCAGTTAGATTCTATTATCAGTTAGATTCTATTATATTAAAGGTTAAAGGGGATTCCTGCCTTTCTTATCTCATGCCGGGAAAGCATTCATTATTCAATTCATTTCAAAATACTTCAATTGGTACGCGCAAGAAATAGGCCGATTCAGCAGCTTTTTGTTCAATTTCTCGTGGAGTCAAATTCTCATCCGTACGAGTCAAGGGAATGGCTCCCTGGCCTCTAATTTCCATATAAAGGACACGGCGAGGATAAAGACCCCCCTTTAACTTCCATTCTGATTGACTGGATATCTCTCATAAGGAATCGTAGAAAAACGCGGCGATTTTTTCCAGGAAATCCCCAACGAAAAATACACACTATTCCTTCTTTTCTATCGAATCGATCATAACCACTACCTACATTCCACAAAATTGTGGACCACAAATAGGAACTAATGAACAGACCGGCTATTCCATAGAAAGCCATCACGATCCCTTGAGGGAAAAAAATTATTTGCTGAGACGGAAACAAAGATATGAGATTCCGACCAAGATAACTGGAAGTTCCAACCAATAAGAATGCTAGTGAGCCTAAAAAGAGGATACAGGCCCAGCAGAAATTACTTATTTTTCGAGACCCTGTTATAAGTTCTATCCATATACGTTCTGATCGCCAGTTCATATT